>NC_063198.1:35343788-35358788 GCF_017589495.1 Alosa alosa
GCCAGAGCATCACGGTTAACCCCGAACCCTGATACACCCTGATATACCCTGATACACCCTGATATTCCCTGACACCCTTTAGGATAATACACCCTCACACCCGATACCGGTCCTGATATACCCTGATACACCCTGATATACACTGATACACCCTGATACACCCTGATATACCCTAATACACCCTGATATACCCTGATACACCCTGATACACCCTGATACACCCTGATATACCCTAATACACCCTGATATACCCTGATATACCCTGATACACCCTGATATACAGTGGGCATCGCTTTCAAATGGCCACTTCAGCTCAAGACACAGGCGGAAGAGTGCGCAGCTTTAGTACCACTTTCAGCCACTGTGCGCCGCTTCTGCCACTGTACATCATCGCTTCTGTCAGTAGCCTGACTGGATCCCTTCTGAAAAAAAAGCAGGAGGCTAGCTTTTAAACGTAATTGTTACCGAGAGGAATCCCAGCCGAATTCAATAACAAAATAAATCATGCGTAATTAAACATTACCTCGATTAAGGCTACTTGGGTATGGCTTAAGGCTTGACTACACGGTGGTAGCTTAAAAATTGAAATCTGCTTTTGATAGCCTACCGGTGCCGCCCACAAAACGAAAAAATATCTTAATTTGCTGTCTATGTTATTGTCAGTGTTGGGGGTAACACAACTACATAAATCAAAACAGTGTCTTAATTTGCCCTACTTCTTGACTGCTTGATGTCGTTTTTTTTTCTGTACAATAAACAAATACATCTGCTTTATGCCGCAGAATTACATTCATATTTGGCTGACTGCAGACGCCGGGCCACTTCCTCCCCATATTCCAAGATTAAGATAGTAGCCTATACAAAAAAGCACTTCATACTATCATAAAAAAAAAAATCGTTAAAAGAATAGCTATTTGCAATTTGACAAAACACTGGTCACGCGATAATGTTTGAAAACCACTGGCTCGTAATCACAATAATTTAACGACAGTTGGATAGCCTACTTCATCATGTCCCCATGCCTACATTTTGTGAGTAGCATAGAGATCGTTAAAAACAATAAAGTATGGCTCTCCGCTTGGGACATGAAAACTCATATTTTTAATAGACTACCGTCGAAGATGCTGACTTAAAAGCCTCGGGATAACACATTATCTCCACTATCATCAGTCATGCCCTTGATCAAAGTGGGGGAATGAAATAAAAAGTTTGAGAACCACTGGCTTAACAAGTTCCTGCAGTCCAGAACACAGAATCTGTTGCAATATTCTGATGATCAGCGATGATATCGCAAATGTTTGTTTTCCAAAGTAAAATTTCACTTCACCATGCACCTTCGACAATGAATAGCTCATTACACTTGTTAATGTTAAAACGTAGGCCTACCTGGTATCATTACAAACATTATTCTGTGTCCTAAAAACTGGCATATTTTATGGCATTGTGTCATGCAAGTTCGTTGCAAAATCTAGAGAAATGTGTGAGGTGGTCAGCGGGGGACAATTGGAGACACACATTGGATTGTGTTATTACTTGAACATTCCACACTATCCACAGCTGTGGTAGGCCCTATCAGGGGAGCAGGAGGATTACTGTTAGCGCCCAGGCTTTATATAAAATTCTTCAATGATGCACAGAGCAAGGTGTTTTGGTACCCCTTCGCACACTGCATGTTCTTAAATAACAATGATCATCAGTAATGTACCCCACCATTAATTTGGGTAAATGGGCAAGCGTGACCACCTTAATTTGCTGATTGGCTGATGATTGTAACGCGGGCATGATTCCAAACACCTCCCTTACGATGATGAGTGACAGGTGACAGGTCTCAGAATCGTAAGCTACACAGGGCGGAAGATGATGAATAACTGGGGCCATAGGCTATTCACAAAGGCTTTTATCTTACTACTAGAGTAGGCTACTCCTAAATCGCACTTAAAGATTTTAGCTTGTAGTTTTCTCTTAAAAGTTATTCACAAAGCCTTTCAGACAACTCTAAACTAGGGTGAGTAAAAGCCGTGGCTATGGATGGCGTAATTACTCATACGAGCTTGACTGAAGTGACCACCTTGATTGGCTGACGATTATTGTAGCGGGAATTCCAAACACCTCTTTTCGATGATGAGTGACCGGTGACAGGTGAGGAGGAGAATATGCTACACAAGTAGTGCAAGGACGGAAGATGATTAATAACTGAATAAAAGGCCTAGCCTAAATGAATAAAGAGTAAGGCAAAACAAATAGCCTAGTAGCCTAATGAAACATAGGCCTATGGATTGATGCAGTAGCCTACCTTTGCAACATTATTAAATGAATCTGTCACCATATGCCTGGGCTACGTTTAAAAAAGGAGAACATTTTAATTTGATTCACAATGAAACGTTACATTTCATTTACATGTTAACAATGAGTAGTTTTGGTTGTTGTTGGTGGCGTTATTGCATCCCTTTTATGAATGCAAAATTATTCCCTCGCGATTGGAAGCTCCTGTTATGATAGGCTACGCATTTCAAAACATCGCAACGAAAAATGCCACAAAAAAACTGTTTATGAATAGGTCTTTAGTGAGTTAGGAGTCCTCTCGACTTAAGCTGTCCCAGACTTAGGTGCTACTTTTAGGTCTAAAATGCTTCAGGAATTACTTTTTGTGAAAAAATTAGAAGTCCTAAAGTTAGAGTGAGCGCCCATTATTTTAGAGTTGCTCCTAAATTTGCCAGTTAGAGCTACTTTTAGCCTTCACAAATTCTTTGTGAATACGTGCCCTGAATAAAAGGCCTAGCCTAAATGAATCAAGGCAAAACAGCCTAGTAGTAGCCTAATGAAACATACGGATTGATCTTTGTAACATTATTAAATTACTCTGTTACTATGCTTACGTTTGCAAAAGAGAACATTTTAATTTGATTCACAATAATGTTACATTTCATTTACATGTTGACAATGATTAGCCTAGTTTTTGTTGTTGTTGGCGGCGTTATTGCATGTTAGTTATGCCTACAATGCAAAATTGCTTCCTCACGATTAGAAGTTCCTGCAAAGCTGCATAGATTTTCAAAACACGCAAAAAAATGCGAGGTTTGTGAATAGGTCTGTGAGTAAGGAGTCCTCTTGACTTCTTTTAAGCTGTCAGAGGTGGGAAGGTGTGATTTGTTGGGAGCAGGGGGGCGGATTAACTGGGCACAAATGTCTTCCCCAGCCAACGCGGAATCGGTGGTTAGTTAATAGGCCTATCGCGGAAGATTTTTCCTGCCATCTAAGGCACGAAGCATCTGTGAGGCCAAGCCTCACCAAGTAGCTCGCTTGTTTACAACTAACAATCCATTTAATTAAACTGCTTTTTATAGGCTATGCCGAAATAGTTTTCAACATTTCGAATATTATTATATATTATATATATATATTTATTATATATTAGTGTCGGGTGAATTGAAATGTTCTCAAAGTAGATGGCTGAAAGCTGCTTGGGATCCCCCCCATCAAGCAATATAACCATACAAACGCGCTTCCTGCACTCATTGTTTCAAAAGGAGTAATTTTGGCTTTGTCAGAACTGAAGAGCTGTGGACGACATGGCACTGTATGCCCAATGAAAATAAATTAACGCAACGCAACACAACACAGACCCGCTTCTCAAGGCCAGTCACTGACATGAACGAAAACACAGAACCCGCTTCTCTCACGGCAGTCACTGACAGTAACCTAGAATAAATGCATGGGAAAAACACTTCCCATGACAAAGACATCGTAAAACACTGAAAGTTAATATTTTGTCACTAGCAACATACATCTGTCCTTTGTTAAATGTATTATGTTTCAAGTAGCCTATGCATAATTCTGCTTCATAAAGTTGAACAAATACATCTGCTTATTTCACAGAAAAATATAAATAGCCAGTTAGGGTCTACAGTGCAGAGTTGGTAAGTTATGGTAGGCCAACTTGCAGGGAACATACAAACAGGGGAAATTATTTCTCTTGTAGCTGAGTAGCCTCAGGTAAGGCGTGACATAAGGCTGAACATGCAAGCCAATGAATCGCGGCTCTCACGACAATCACGCCGTTAAACTTAAATAGGTTAACATCACTCTAAGTTCGCCTTCAAGCAAGGAAAAACGATGATTTGAAGACATCTGTTTCGTTGGAAGGGCAAGGGGTAGCAACAGGGCAACACAGAGACAGGCCCGATGGCAGGGCTGTTATGAGAGTATTAAAATATGGGATATTCACGGAAAACACATAAAAACGGCAAGACAGCGGGGAGAAGTTAAAATAACGTGATAAACACGGAAAAAGTTGGCATGCATTGATTAGGTCCCCGTGCACAGGGATTATTTGTCATATTATTAATCACATATGATTATTTGTGAAATTGTGCAAACAGGCGCAACACATTTGAAAAGGAAGGACTGGTAGAATGCAAGCTCACGGGAAAGATTGATTTATGAACGTTATCACAGTGTGTGGCTGTATGGCGGGCAGAAGACAGCGACAATTGGCAGGGAGGGTCATGTCTTTTTAACAATTCTGTCGGAGGGTCATTGAACAATTTCTAGCAGGCAAGAGAGGGTCATGCAACTTGCAACTGAAGCACTCAAGCATAGCCTATCTCGCGGTTGCACCCATTACAAACAAACATGCAATGTGAACTTCTGGGATTGGGGAGAGCACTAAATGCTCTACTGAATAAGCACGAAGTCAAACCTTTAAATGAAAAAATAAATAAATAAATAAACCGCTAATGAAGTAAACTTGTGACCATCAAAAATCGTTTATCGCCTGTAACTCTGTGATAACAGGACGTAACAGGAAGGCATTTGGCTGGGCAACGGAGGTTAATATGCTCTATATTTTGTCCAAATGATGTCTGTCTATCATCGTTGCACTCCAGAAAAACCAGAATGTTTAATTTGTCCCCTGCGTTTTTTCTCACTGCTGCAACCGGGATTCACTGCGAGTTAACCAAATATTTCTTTATTAGGGCAGGGCAGGCATATTTCTGGCTATTAAATTATTTCTAAACCAGTCTGCTAAAGTCTGTAGTGAAGTCTATGTAGGGTTTTCCAGGCTCCATTTCTTTTTATGAGACACCCTGCTCACTTGAGCCATCTACCGGTTGTTTGGGTTGTTGCAGCGTCTCACTGGAAAAATACAAATTAAAGTCACGTGATACCGCGTGATCCCACGCGCGGACCGTGAGTGAAGCTGGCCAAGTCGAAGCACTGCCCACTGTACCCTGATACACACTAATATACCCTGATACACACTGATATACCCTGATACACCCTGATACACACTGATATACCCTGATACACCCTGATACACCCTGATATACCTGATACGTATATACCCTGATACACACTGATATACCCTGATATACCCTGATACACCCTGATATACCTGATACGTATATACCCTGATACACTGATATACCCTGATATACCCTGATACACCCTGATATACCCTTATACACACTGATATACCCTGATATACCCTGATACACACTGATATACCCTGATACATACCCTATTTGTTCTTACCCTGACAGAGACAAGACTGCCAAGAATGCGTAGATTACAGTGTGTACAGTGTGTGTGTGTGTGTGTGTATGTTTGCGTTTGTGTGTGTGTGTGGGTGGGTGGGTGTGTGTGTGGGGTGTGGTGTGTGTGTGTGTGTGTGTGTGCTTACCCTGACACAGCGAACACTGCATATATGACCGGGTTTTTGGTGTCTTGGGTTGGCTGGATGTACACATCTCCTGAAAAACAAAAACACTTGGCAGTGAACACGCACGCACCACATGCGACACACACACGCATGCACTACACACCACGCACGCATCGACACGACTGCCACACACACACGCACACACACACACACGCGCACACACACGCATGCGCATTAACGCATCGCCAAGACACACACACACGCACGCACATACGCACGCACGCACGCACGCACACACACACACACACACACACAGGATGAAGGTAAACAGCAGTGTGGTATGTCTGTGACAGCAGCAGCATTTCTGTTTGTCCAGCTGCCACAAATCATCATGTAAATTATAAATCATGTAAATTATAAATCATCATATAAATTATACTGCATATGTGACCGGGTATACTCGCGCTTTGTATACTCGCGCTTTTGTCTTTCCTATTTTGCAGTCAGCGCATATTGGAATTTTCCCTCCACAGGTACATGTATGCCACGGGCGGTTCAGGGAAAAGCGGGCGGTTCCGGTATAAACGCCACTGTTGATATTTTGCAGTTTCAGAAAACAATTCCGCCACAGACCAGGAACCTCCTGGTCTAAAGTCATTGGCGCAAGTTCAGATGCTATTTTAAGGGCGCATGCATGGCCACAGGCCTGCAGGAATGAATGCTATGCACACCGATCTACAGACAGCCTGTGCACAGACGGAAACATTCAAAGCCTTGATAATATTTGTCCATTTCCCGGTTTTGTTTGTGCATTGGTGACCTAAAAATTTAGTCGGCTATATAGTACAACATCTACATGCAATATCTTTACAACAACAACGCCTAATTATGACCTATTAATTTGGACAACTTTATACAGCCCTATAAAGGCCTAAGTTACCTTTAGTTTTGTTCCATTTTACCGTTGTGTATGGCTTTAAACATCGCGTGCGCTTTAACATCAGCCAAAGCATTATAACCATTATTAAGGTTTTAAGCACCATCATTGTGCCAACCTTGTTGTAGCCCATCTGAAATAACTCTTACCTAAGCATTATAACCATTATTAAGGTTTTAAGCACCATCATTGTGCCAGCCTTGTTGTAGCCCATCTGAAATAACTCTTACCTAAGCATTATAACCATTATTAAGGTTTTAAGCACCATCATTGTGCCAGCCTTGTTGTAGCCCATCTGAAATAACTCTTACCTAAGCATTATAACCATTATTAAGGTTTTAAGCACCATCATTGTGCCAGCCTTGTTGTAGCCCATCTGAAATAACTCTTACCTAAGCATTATAACCATTATTAAGGTTTTAAGCAGCATCATTGTGCCTACCTTGTTGTAGCCCATCTGAAATAACTCTTACCTAAGCATTATAACCATTATTAAGGTTTTAAGCACCATCATTGTGCCAACCTTGTTGTAGCCCATCTGAAATAACTCTTACCTAAGCATTATAACCATTATTAAGGTTTTAAGCAGCATCATTGTGCCAACCTTGTTGTAGCCCATCTGAAATAACTCTTACCTAAGCATTATAACCATTATTAAGGTTTTAAGCAGCATCATTTTGCCTACCTTGTTGTAGCCCATCTGAAATAACTCTTACCTAAGCATTATAACCATTATTAAGGTTTTAAGCAGCATCATTTTGCCTACCTTGTTGTAGCCCATCTGAAATAACTCTTACCTAAGCATTATAACCATTATTAAGGTTTTAAGCAGCATCATTTTGCCTACCTTGTTGTAGCCCATCTGAAATAACTCTTACCTAAGCATTATAACCATTATTAAGGTTTTAAGCAGCATCATTTTGCCTACCTTGTTGTAGCCCATCTGAAATAACTCTTACCTAAGCATTATAACCATTATTAAGGTTTTAAGCAGCATCATTGTGCCCACCTTGTAGTAGCCCATCTGAAATAACTCTTACCTAAGCATTATAACCATTATTAAGGTTTTAAGCAGCATCATTGTGCCCACCTTGTTGTAGCCCATCTGAAATAACTTTACCTAAGCATTATAACCATTATTAAGGTTTTAAGCAGCATCATTGTGCCCACCTTGTTGTAGCCCATCTGAAATAACTCTTACCTAAGCATTATAACCATTATTAGGTTTTAAGCAGCATCATTGTGCCCACCTTGTTGTAGCCCATCTGAAATAACTCTTACTTAAGCATTATAACCATTATTAAGTTTTAAGCAGCATCATTGTGCCCACCTTGTTGTAGCCCATCTGAAATAACTCTTACTTAAGCATTATAACCATTATTAAGGTTTTAAGCAGCATCATTGTGCCCACCTTGTTGTAGCCCATCTGAAATAACTCTTACTTAAGCATTATAACCATTATTAAGGTTTTAAGCAGCATCATTGTGCCCACCTTGTTGTAGCCCATCTGAAATAACTCTTACTTAAGCATTATTAAGGTTTTAAGCAGCATCATTGTGCCCACCTTGTAGTAGCCCATCTGAAATAACTCTTACCTAAGCATTATAACCATTATTAAGGTTTTAAGCAGCATCATTGTGCCCACCTTGTTGTAGCCCATCTGAAATAACTCTTACCTAAGCATTATAACCATTATTAAGGTTTTAAGCAGCATCATTGTGCCCACCTTGTTGTAGCCCATCTGAAATAACTCTTACCTAAGCATTATAACCATTATTAAGGTTTTAAGCAGCATCATTGTGCCCACCTTTGTTGTAGCCCATCTGAAAAACTCTTACCTAAGCATTATAACCATTATTAAGGTTTTAAGCAGCATCATTGTGCCCACCTTGTTGTAGCCCATCTGAAATAACTCTTACCTAAGCATTATAACCATTATTAAGGTTTTAAGCAGCATCATTGCTGCCTTGTTGTAGCCCATCTGAAATAACTCTTACCTAAGCATTATAACCATTATTAAGGTTTTAAGCAGCATCATTGCTGCCTTGTTGTAGCCCATCTGAAATAACTATTACCTAAGCATTATAACCATTATTAAGGTTTTAAGCACCATCATTGCTGCCTTGTTGTAGCCCATCTGAAATAACTCTTACCTAAGCATTATAACCATTATTAAGGTTTTAAGCACCATCATTGCTGCCTTGTTGTAGCCCATCTGAAATAACTCTTACCTAAGCATTATAACCATTATTAAGGTTTTAAGCAGCATCATTGCTACCTTGTTGTAGCCCATCTGAAATAACTCTTACCTAAGCATTATAACCATTATTAAGGTTTTAAGCAGCATCATTGCTACCTTGTTGTAGCCCATCTGAAATAACTCTTACCTAAGCATTATAACCATTATTAAGGTTTTAAGCAGCATCATTGCTACCTTGTTGTAGCCCATCTGAAATAACTCTTACCTAAGCATTATAACCATTATTAAGGTTTTAAGCAGCATCATTGCCACCTTGTTGTAGCCCATCTGAAATAACTCTTACCTAAGCATTATAACCATTATTAAGGTTTTAAGCAGCATCATTGCCACCTTGTTGTAGCCCATCTGAAATAACTCTTACCTAAGCATTATAACCATTATTAAGGTTTTAAGCAGCATCATTGCCACCTTGTTGTAGCCCATCTGAAATAACTCTTACCTAAGCATTATAACCATTATTAAGGTTTTAAGCAGCATCATTGCCACCTTGTTGTAGCCCATCTGAAATAACTCTTTACCTAAGCATTATAACCATTATTAAGGTTTTAAGCAGCATCATTGCCACCTTGTTGTAGCCCATCTGAAATAACTTACCTAAGCATTATAACCATTATTAAGGTTTTAAGCAGCATCATTGCCACCTTGTTGTAGCCCATCTGAAATAACTCTTACCTAAGCATTATAACCATTATTAAGGTTTTAAGCAGCATCATTGCCACCTTGTTGTAGCCCATCTGAAATAACTCTTACCTAAGCATTATAACCATTATTAAGGTTTTAAGCAGCATCATTGCCACCTTGTTATAGCCCATCTGAAATAACTCTTACCTAAGCATTATAACCATTATTAAGGTTTTAGCAGCATCATTGCCACCTTGTTGTAGCCCATCTGGAAATAACTCCTTACCTAAGCATTATAACCATTATTAAGGTTTTAAGCAGCATCATTGCCACCTTGTTGTAGCCCATCTGAAATAACTCTTACCTAAGCATTATAACCATTATTAAGGTTTTAAGCAGCATCATTGCCACCTTGTTGTAGCCCATCTGAAATAACTCTTACCTAAGCATTATAACCATTATTAAGGTTTTAAGCAGCATCATTGCTACCTTGCTGTAGTCCATCTGAAATAACTCCAGGCTTTGTTATGTTCCCTCCATCCTCCTTATTTACAACAAACGTTTTATATCCATGATGGCCTTGAAGTCTTGAGTTAGTGAATTAGCTTAAATCAGCTTTTATGTGCTGTTAACCAGCAACCATAGTACAAGAAAGAAGCAAGTATGGCTACAATTTCTGTAGTTGCTGCATCCATTCATTGTTATTCTCTCTCTTGCTCAAACAAATGTTGTGCATGCATTAAGTTGATGATAACGTGTTTACAAACTCTACGTAACAGAAAATATTGTAAATAGCCTACTGTCATGCAGTTAATGGGATACTGTGCAGAGTTGAAAGTTAGGTCAACTTGGAAACTGTTTCTCTTGTTGAGTTGCCTGATGGTAAGGAGCCCTTGCTTGGCCGCCTGTGCTGCGCAACGCACACTTCGCTTCTCTCATCTATACAACATAGTTTCCATTTCTGTAAACCATACATAATTTCAAAGAAAAATATTACCACTCGAGGGAAATCAGTGTGGTGTCCATTAAGATGTGAAAAAGGCATAAATCTAGCGTACACATTTTCACGAATCACGGATGTGTTGATGACATAAATTAGGAAATATTAGAGGACTTAAGAAGACGTGATGTTGAATTGCATGCCGATGCCATTTAACCCAAATGCCCCAGCGGCAGCACGGGAGAGCATGTTAGATTACATTGTACATTGCAAAAATATCACCATGCATTCATAACCTCGTGATTCAGTGAGAGTGATCCCAAAACATCGGAAAGTATGTCTTTGTGACAATTCTGCATTACATTTTGTCAAGAGGAAAAATCAATAGCTAACTGTTCCCAACTGAACAGTGATTGCGCTGTGAGCGCTCCTGGCTGTGCCTGGCAAATATGCCACCATAATAGCAATCAGCTATGGAACAAGCGTGCCTGTTGTTAAAGGGAATGTGAGATGACGCTCTGATTGGTTTATTGCACGTTACGCCCAAACCCATGAGTAATGTAGCTACTACAGACCACCCCATTTTAGATTTGCGTCGGGCGCAACAGTCATTAACCCGCCGGTAAAATAGAAACAGCGCCCAAGATCCACCCACAAAGTCACTTGGGTTTTGCGCAAAGACACTTCCGTTTCAGACCATTAAAATACATAGCCCATACAGTGAGAGATAGACAGAACAAGCTTGCACACTCACACACACACACAGAACAAGCTTGCACACTCACACACACACACAGAACAAGCTTGCACACTCACACACACACACACACACACAGAACAAGCTTGCACACTCACACACAGAACAAGCTTGCACACTCACACACACACACACACACAGAACAAGCTTGCACACTCACACACACACACACAGAACAAGCTTGCACACTCACACACAGAACAAGCTTGCACACTCACACACACACACAGAACAAGCTTGCACACTCACACACACACACAGAACAAGCTTGCACACACACACACACACACACACACACACACAGAACAAGCTTGCACACTCACACACACACAGAGAACAAGCTTGCACACTCACACACACACAGAACAAGCTTGCACACTCACACACACACACAGAACAAGCTTGCACACTCGCACACACACACAGAATAAGCTTGCATACTCACACACACACACAGAACAAGCTTGCACACTCACACAGAACAAGCTTGCACACTCACACACACACACAGAACAAGCTTGCACACTCACACACACACACAGAACAAGCTTGCACACTCACACACACACAGAACAAGCTTGCACACTCACACACACACACACACACACACAGAACAAGCTTGCACACACACACACACACACACACAGAACAAGCTTGCACACTCACACACACACACAGAACAAGCTTGCAGACTCACACACACAGAACAAGCTTGCACACTCACACCCACAGAACAAGCTTGCACACTCACACACACACACACAGAACAAGCTTGCACACACTCACACACACAGAACAAGCTTGCACACTCACGGAG
Source organism: Alosa alosa (assembly GCF_017589495.1). Taxonomy (NCBI): domain Eukaryota; kingdom Metazoa; phylum Chordata; class Actinopteri; order Clupeiformes; family Clupeidae; genus Alosa; species Alosa alosa. The sequence continues at coordinate 35,355,783 of NC_063198.1, forward strand.
CTCATCGAAGTGTGTCTCAATCCCATCAGCCCCCGGGACAGAGCAGACCAGACGAGCCTTCAGGAAGGTGCTCCACTTATTCACCAGGCAACAGTGACCACCATCGTCATTCTGCAGAGGACACACACACACACACACACACACACACACACATCAGGCAAATGCGTCCGATCCTGCACACACACACACACACACACACACACACACACACACACATCAGGCAAATGCGTCCGATCCTGCACACACACACACACACACACACACACACACACACACACACACACCAGGCAGATGCGTGCGATCCTGCACACACACACACACACACACACACACACACACACACACCCAAGCAGATGCGTGCGATCGTGGCTTGGGTCTTTGGGCTCTGTCCCAGCTCAGAAGCCTTTTCTCGGAAGAAGAAGTAGAGCTTGTCATCGTTCCTCTCCGCACTGTCCGGGATGAGCTGCACATCAACAAACGTGGGATCTGGGTACAGAGACACACAATCTTACATGCTATTCTATGAGCACACACACACACACTCTTACATGGTATTCTATGAACACACACACACACACACTCTTACATGGTATTCTATGAACACACACACACACACACACACTCTTACATGCTATTTTATGAGCACACACACACACTCTTACATGGTATTCTATGAACACACACACACAGACACTCTTACATGGTAGTTTATGAACACACACACACACACACACACTTTTACATGGTATTCTATGAACACACACACACACACACACACTCTTACATGGTATTCTATGAACACACACACACACTCTTACATGCTATTTTATGAGCACACACACACACACACTCTTACATGGTATTCTATGAACACACACACACACACACACTCTACATGGTAGTTTATGAACACACACACACACACACACACACTTTTACATGGTATTCTATGAACACACACACACACACACTCTTACATGGTAGTTTATGAACACACACACACACACACACACTTTTACATGGTATTCTATGAACACACACACACACACACACACTCTTACATGGTATCGTACAAACAAACTAGAGCCCGACCGATATGGGATTTTGAATGCAGATACCGATTTCGATATTTGAGTTTTTCAAAAATCAATAACCGATATATTGGTATTCTATGAACACACACACACACACACACACACACACACACACACTCTTTCATGGTATTCTATGAACACACACACACACACACTCTTACATGCTATTCTATGAGCACACACACACACTCTTACATGGTATTCTATGAACACACACACACACACACACACTCTTACATGGTATTCTATGAACACACACACACACACACTCTTACATGCTATTCTATGAGCACACACACACACACTCTTACATGCTATTTTATGAGCACACACACACACTCTTACATGGTATTTTATGAACACACACACACACTCTTACAGGGTATCGTACAAACAAACTAAAGCCCGACCGATATGGGATTTTGAATGCAGATACCGATTTCGATATTTGAGTTTTTCAAAAATCAATAACCGATATATTGGCCGATAGTTATTTTTAACAAACAGAATGCAAGCATGTTCTCCTATAAAAAGGTTCTGATCAAGGTGTGGCATTCTGATTTTTTTTAATTAAATTTTTAAGAAATAAAAGTGTCAGGTCTTTGTTCTGTGATCCACATTGCCACAGTTTACATTGTGAGCAGATTATACTTACAGTTTTTTCTGATTGCTTAAAGGAGAATTCCGGTGTGATATTGACCTAAAGTGTATTGAAACATGATACCGAGTGTGAACATATGTCTCATAGCCCATTTCGGCTTGTCCCCTGCACTCCATAATCTGGCGTTAGTTAGCCGCATGCTACCAACAGCTTTTTCAATAGTGGTGCCGGCATCGGGCTAGCCATGCAAATAAATCACTGTTTTACACCCATTTACGAGGCTCAATGTATCTCCACACTTCATTGGTAGACTTCCGGAGGGCCCTGACATTTAAAAAAATCTTAGACATTGAGAACTTTGAAAAAGCACTGGTAGTTTACTTACAAGACGATTTATACAGACAGTATCTTCACGAAGTTTAAGCGTTTGAAGCCATCTTGAATTTAGTCATTGATAAAGCCGAGAGCGGTAAGTATCGAACAGTATGATAAGGGATTAGATTCCAAATAAGTGGAAATGCATGATTCCAGTTACTGCTACTGGAAGAAACTGGAATCCATGCATTTCTACTGAATTATTTTTGGAATCTGATCCCTTATCATACCTGTTCATTCTACTGCTCGAATTTATTTCGGGATCTTTAAATTCAAGATGGCTGCAGGGGACAAAGCCGAGATGGGCTATGAGACATACGTTCACACTCGGTATCATGTTTCAATACACTTTAGGTCAATATCACACCGGAATTCTCCTTTAAGTAACTATTATAACTATTGTCTATTTTTGCAAAACTCTACACACAAATAAGAAAACTTTTCACCAAATCAGCAAAACATTGTAGTTCTCTTGCAAAAGCTAACACACCTTGCTTAACTCTTTTCACACCTTTCGAAAAAAATGGTGTTTTCGTATCAAACGGTAAACACAAGCCATCACAATAATAAGCACAATGTGCCAACTACACAACTGATGGTATGAATAAAAACACATCTGGCTTTTGCTTTCTCTGTGAACAAGGTAGACTATGTCAGTTTGAGGCCATACTTTTGTCATAGTTCTGTAAACATACAGGGATCCAAACTTCAAGTATTGGTGTTTACTGTATTTACACACATCAAAACAATGTGAGTTTTTCCAAGTCAATTTCACTGAGACAAAAAAACAATCAGTCTACATTGTGTCGTCTCTCTCAAAATTTTGTCTACATCACATGCAATGTCCTCTAGTCCAATATCCCCACATGCCTCCTCCATTGCCTGTAAAAGGGGTTTGCTTTGATGGAGATGACGGTCATAGACCTTCCAGCGCCA
>NC_063198.1:35363788-35388788 GCF_017589495.1 Alosa alosa
AAAATGCTCACTAGTTAACTAGTAAGCGCTCCAATTCTCTCCAGTTTAACCAGTTCATATGTTTCATATCTACTAGTTAACTAGTAATGCTCAGCATGTTCACTAGTTAACTAGCGGACACTGAAATGTGCGCACTAGTTAACTAGTTTAAAAGACTTTCTATATTTTACCAACAACTAGTAAGGTACAAAAATGTCATCGATGACTACTGAATGTCAAAAGTCCCACTGTTAACTTTTATGTATTTGGCCAGCCAGCTGAGCATTTATCTGATATTCCATATCAGGCCAACATGCACATTTTTTTGTCAACCAGTTAACTAGTGACATAAGTTTGTGCCCACTAGTTTAACCCAGTGAGAGCCAGAAATGTCCACTAAGTTAACTAGTAGCCAAAACGCATTCCAAATGGGGCTAGTTGAAGGTTTTGGGCTTCACCAGCCAACTAGTGACAGCCAAAATGTGCGCATGTTTACAGTGAAGGCAAAAACTCCTCACTAGTTAACTAGTTGGAGTAGGTCAATGTCACTAGTTAACTAGTGAACCATAAAATGGCTTACTAGCTAGCCATAGTGATGGTGAAAGCAGGCCTCAATGAAGTTAATCCCTAGTTTGATGCGATCCCTTGTCCAAACCAGTTAACCAGTGAGGTCATAAATGTATACTAGTAAACTAGTTCAAGACCAACCACACTAGTCAACCATTATACAGAATTCACCAGGGAGGCTAAGAATTCTGGAAATTGAGGCTTTCTATTGCCCCTATGTCCAAATAGAACATGATAACCAATCACAATGCAGAATTTCACAAAATCCCACCCACAACATTTGCATGTGGCACACAAGTTAACATGGGCCAAAGGTACTCTAGCTAGTAAACTAGTGGCTTGCGTGACACTTACATGTAAACTAGTGAAGGCAGAACTGTCCACTATTTAACTAGTGAAGACACAAATACCACTAGTTAACTAGTGAGGTTAAAAAGTGTCACTAGTTTACTAGTGTGTACCTCAAAAACACCCACCAGTGAACGGGTGATGGCAATTTCCATTCCCACTAGTTAACTAGTGAGGTGTAAAGTGTCACTAGTTTTACTAGTGCCCCAAAATGCCCACCAGTTAACTATTAGTGAAGGCCATTTCAGCCCCACCAGTTAACTAGTGAGATGCCGTAATGGTCATACTTGTTACCATGTAAAAGGCCAAAAATACCCAATTAGTTTACTAGTGAGGGTGTTGTGGGCCCTACTAGTTAACCAGTGGCATATTTTGGTTCACTAAAGTTGAAGCTAGTTTATTATCTCAAAAAAAGTTCACAAACAAGTTGACCTGCTGTCCACTAGTTAACTAGTGAACAATTTAAGTCTCACTAGTTTGCATGTGTGGCAGTGAAACAGCTTGTTGAAGTTAACTATGCGCACAAGACACTGTTTGTAGACACTTGTAGACAGTTAACTAGTGAAGCTAAAATGGCCTTTTGGCTCCCACTAGTTAACTAGTGTGCATATTTTGTCTCCTCACTAGTTAACCGCTTCACACAAAAATGGCTCACTAGTTAACCATTAGTTGACAAAAATGGCTTACATGACACTTATGCCTGATATCAAGACATCAGAATAAATGCTCAATCGGCTTGCCATACTTTTTATTGTTTACTTGAATGTTATGTTTGTCTGTGGACTTCATTGGTAAAATATGTCTTGTCTCACCGTGGATAGTGAGAAACGTAATTGTCTCAGGTTATCTTGGCATGAAGAATGGACAATAAAGCAGACTTTGATACACAATAATAATGATGATACACTGTCATATATACATACATGCATAGAAGTCGTGTTCAACACACACACACACACACACACACACACAATAGTCATCGCCATACATAATAATAATCTGCCAAGATAGAGCTGGCCGCCTGACAGGGAACAACACACACAATAATACTTATTTTAGTCAGAGTACACGTTAAGACACATCATTACCACAAGGTGGTGCTCTTACTAATCAAAAGCGCAGACATACTCATTCAAAGCACACAATAATACCAATACCAATAATAATAATAATAATAATAATAACAGACACACACACCGGTCAGCTTTGGTACTCACTAATCAAAGCAGACATAAAGTTAATCACGCACAATAATACTTCACACACACACACACACACACACACACACACTCACAAGGTGGTACTCACTAATCAAAGCAGACACGCTATTCAGCTTGGGGTCATAGGAGCACTTCCCTTTCCCAGAATCCTCCTTGCCAGGCTCCAGGTGAAAAATATACTCCTGGACAGATGAACACACACACACAGACACACAAACACACAGACAATTATTACAGTATTATGAGTTAGATTAATATAAGTTATGAGTTGGATTAATATGAGTTAGATTAGTATGAGTTAGATTCATATGAGTTAGATTCATATGAGTATATAAGTTAGATTAACATGATTTGGAGCATTATTGCTGGTATGGGTTCAGTAGGTAGAGAAAAATGAGTTGAGAACATTCAAAGTGTATAAGTTCTCTTAGAAGTAGAGAGAGTTGAAACATATGAGTGAGGTTGTTTGAGTGTATGAGTTTTCTAAGTATGAGTTTTCTAAGAGAGGGTGGAGGGTTTGAGTTGGAGTGTATGAGTGTATGAGAGGAGGTGGAGGGTTTGATGCATTGATCCAGAAATTAAGCATTATAGTAATGAGCCATGACAATGAGCAAAATATAACATACCACACACAATAATAATATCAATAATATCATCATCATCACAGTATGTGGAACGGAAAATGCTGAAAAAAACACAGCCGCGAAACCGCAAACCAATACCACAAATGCAGACAATAATAATAATACTAGCATACACACACACACGCAGACTTGTAGACACGCATAAGCACACGGTCATCAATAAATGTCAAATACGCATGCAGACACAATATACAAACACACACACAATAATAATAATAAATATCAATAACGCTATCAATAACACATTACTAATAATACATAGCACATCAGCTTATTAATAATAGTTTTGCCACACAATTTTATACAAATACTATTACTACACACAATAATAATAAGCTTACACATTAATAATACACACACACACGCATTACACACACACACACACACACACACGTTAGACATACACACACACATTACACACACACACACACATTATACACACATGGCTAATAGCCACACACACACGTAGACATTATTATAAGCAAACACACACACACATTAATAATAATAATACACACAGTTACTATTATTACTACACAGCCATTATATACAAACACACACACACACACACACACACACATATTACACATTACACACGCGACACACACACACACACACACAATAATAATAATAATAATATAAGCACATTATCGCATTACTAATATTAATAACACACGCAGACACACAATAATAATAATAGCCACACACACATTAATACACACGCTATCAATAATAATAATAATAATAATAATAATAATATTATGCTACACACGCATTGTCAATGTTCAATAATACTACGACGCGAGAGACACACACACACACACACACACACACACACACACACACACAATAATAATAACACACACACACACATGCTCACGCTTACTCCAGCACGCATTACCACACACAACACACACACACACACACACACACACACACACACACACACACAACACACACATCACACACACAATAACACACAGACAGAAAAGAGACGGATGGACAAAAGAGTTGCAGAGATGAGTCCTAAAGCTCCCAATTCCTAGGTTGTAGTGTTGATTGTCAAACATGCCCCTCCTCCCACTCCCCAGGCTTGATTGTCACAAACATGCCCCTCCCACTCCCCAGGCTGTAGTGCTGATTGGTCAAACATGCCCCTCCCACTCCCCAGGCTGTAGTGCTGATTGGTCAAACATGCCCCTCCCACTCCCCAGGCTGTAGTGCTGATTGGTCAAACATGCCCCTCCCACTCCCCAGGCTGTAGTGCATATTGGTCAAACATGCCCCTCCCACCCCCCCAGGCTGTAGCATATCAGGCAACATCTCCCAGGCTGTGGTTGCATGTTAAACATGCCCCTCCCACTCCCCAGGCTGTAGTGCATATTGGTCAAACATGCCCCTCCCACTCCCCAGGCTGTAGTGCATATTGGTCAAACATGCCCCTCCCACTCCCCAAGCTGTAGTGCTGATTGGTCAAACATGCCCCTCCCACTCTCCCACCTCCAGTGCTGATTAGTCAAATACGCCCCGCCCACTCTCCCACCTCCAGTGCTGATTGGTCAAACATGTCATTGGTCTCAGCTGCCCGACTGCTCCTCCTCCCTCGCATCTGAGGCTGCAGCAGGTGCCCAATGCTCTAGAGATCAAGTAGACACGCACACGCGCACACACACACACACACACACACACACACACACACACACACACACACAAGCAGAGGTGTCTGTCATATGAGGAGCTCTGGTGCAGGAGAGGTAGCAACAGCTGGAGGTGATACGATAAAACCAACGCAAGGGGATGACTGGACCAAGAAGAGTAGAAGAGAGGAGAGGAGAGGAGAGGAGAAGAGAGGAGAGGAGAAGAGTAGAGAGGAGAAGAGAGGAGAGGATAGGAGAGGAGGAGAGAGAGGAAGGAGAGAGAGGGAGATAGAGGAGAGGAAGGAGGAGAAGAGTAGAGAGGAGGAAGAGGGGAGAAGAGGAGAAGAGCATAGAGAGAGGAGAAAAGATAGAGGATATAGAGGAGAAGAGGAGAGGGAGGAGAGGAGAGAGGAGCAGAGAGGAGGAGGAGAGAGATATATACACCTGCTGAAGAGGAAGAGGGCACACACACACGCGTTACCCTGCTGAAGAGGGCACACGGGCACACACACACACACACACGTTGCTGTTTATTGACTCCACTGGCTCCTTCAGCCGCCTGCACCCACCTCACGTCACGTCACTACTGCTGCCCACACACACGTCACTACTGCTGCTCACTACTGCTGCTCACACACACGTCACTACTGCTGCTCACTACTGCTGCTCACAAAGTGATATATATATGGCTGTTCTGCACCCAGTTACGTACAGTAAGCGCTCTCATAAAGGCATATGGGCACCACTGCACTCTCATAAAGGCATATGGGCATATGGGCACCACTGCACTCCTCCCAGACTGGCACTATTTGATTTCATATCATAGCTATACAATGGCACACAAATATACTTAGCTCTGTCACCAAACGACTATGGTCCCCTTGAATCTCTGTGTCAGTGTATAGAACAAATCAACACCTGGATGTCTCAAAATGTTCTTCAGCTGAACAAAGAAAAAAACTGAAGTAATTATATTTGGTAAAAAGGAGGAAAGACTTTTTACCACCTCAAACATATTGCCAAACTCAGAGGGCTGATGTGAAAACATGACTTAGAAAAGCTCATTCATGCATTTATCTCCAGCAGGGTTGATTACTGCAATGGGCTTTTCACAGGCCTTCCTAAAAAGACTATTAAACAGCTTCAGGTGATACAAAATGCAGCAGCTAGGATTCTAACAAAAACTAAAAGAACTGACCACATTACTCCAATTCTTAAGTTCCTGCACTGGCTTCCAGTAGGTCACAGAATTGACTTTAAAGCACTGCTGCTTAGCAGCCATGGCCTACTGTTTAGCGCTTCGGACTTGTAACCGGAGGGTTGCCGGTTCGAACCCCGACCAGTAGGAATGTCTGAAGTGCCCTTGAGCAAGGCACCTAACCCTTCACTGCTCCCCGAGCGCCGCTGTTGTAGCAGGCAGCTTACTGCGCCGGGATTAGTGTGTGCTTCACCTCATTGTGTGTTCACTGTGTGCTGAGTGTGTTTCACTAATTCACGGATTGGGATAAATGCAGAGACCATATTTCCTCACGGGATCAAAAGAGTATATATATAGGTCCCAGGTGAAAAACCTGTTAGTAAAACCTGCTGTTAGAACTGGTGAAGCTACTTTTAGCTGCTATGCGGCTCAGCTCTGGAACCAACTTTTGGATGACCTCAAAAAGGCCCCAAGTACCCAGTTTTAAATCTAGACTTAAAGGGGTGGTTCAGGATTTTGGACATAGGACCTCATTTCCAAGTTAGCAAGTGTGATATTTATCAGTGGAGACCGTTTTCAACACGTTTCATCCAGTCCTTCTAGTTGCAGAGTTCGCAGGTGCTAGGCTAGCGCTTACCCACTCTACAGTATACCCGAGGCAAATAAATTATAACGCCAGTTTATCGACGTAAATGTCTGTGTTGATAGTTTTATTTCTAACATTATTCTATCTGTGCATTTCAATGATCGCATTACATTTTGAGGGACTAGTTTCTTCGCAGCGGCGGAATTATACTTTCTCCAGTTAGTAGTACTGCGCCGAAAGGTACACAGAAGCGTACTCCAATCAGGATACCTAGTAGTAGCCTAGTAATATCAGTCTGCTGCTGCCATAGCTTATCCGCCTACTACCAACTTCAGGGAACAAAGTATAACTATTGCAATGCGATACAAGGGCAGTTTTATTTATTTATTGGGCAGCCTTGGCTTCTAGCCGGAGGGTTGCCGGTTCGAACCCTGACCAGTAGGAAGCGGCTGAAGTGCCCTTGAGCAAGGCACCTAACCCCTCACTGCTCCCCAAGCACCGCTGTAGTAGGCAGCTCACTGCGTCAGGATTAGTGTGTGCTTCAACTCACCGTGTGCTGAGTGTGTTTCACTAATCCACGTTTAGGGATAAATGCAGGGACCAAATTTCCCTCACGGGATCAAATGAGTATATGGTAACACTTTACTTGACAGGCGAGTTCATAACACATTCATAGCAGCTGTGATAAACTGCACATAAAGCATTCATGACTGTTTCATGAGACATGACTCAACATTCATACCAAACCTTTCATAAATGTTGAAGACAGAACAAATGTGAGCGACCGGGCGGTCAACCCACGTGTTGGATTGTGAGTTAGGTGGAAATGGAGAAAAAGGCACTTGCAGGAGAGGTTGGATGTAGCTTCTGTTCATTCCAATTATTTATTTTTCACCATATTCAAAAATAGCAACACTAATCAACAAAATACTGTTCCCTACCAAAAACAAACAAAAATAGCACAAATAATGCACAGTCCAAAGTATCAGTTCACTTACTCTGCCTCACCACAGGAGAGTCCTTCACTACGCACCCTTTGGGAACTGAGCTACCCCCTTAAATAGCCCCAGCTATTACTCTCAAATGGCCCGTATGGGAATAATTGAGGCACACCATTGAACTAAGGAAACATCAAAATATGGCTCAATAATACATAGCATAAATCAACATAACAATGATATAGAAAACAACAGAAAAGTAATAATAATAATAATACCCCTGCAGAATGTTTAAAATAACCTGTCTAAGCAAGAGAGCGCGGGCTCAAGAATGGGACAGTGACAGAGGTCGGAGCGTCAGGAAGTGCTGTGAGTAGATGTATGCGTTAACCAGAATATGGGCACTATACAGACGATATAACATGGCAAATGGACGACAAGCTATTGGGTACCACACTATGTAATTGTTATTGACAAGAATGAAGTTGGTAATGATGTTGTAATGAGTGAATGAATGAATGAGCCTAAATCGGCAAGTAAACAATTGGTTTGGTTTGCTTAAAGCAATGAAACTGCAAACCGCGGCAAACACCGACACCAACAATAAAACCCCCTGTACATCTCTTGTATAACACAAAGCCCACAGAACATGCAACAACACTTAACACCAACACAAAACATTATATTCAAATGTTTGAAATAATGCGAACAAATGAGTCTCTTTCTCTCGTGTCTGCGCTTGCAGGGCAACGCGAAAGAAGTAGTGAGAACGATAAAGTTCAGTTTCTCACAAACTTGTCAAAATAAAAGTCCAACAATCGCAAAGCAGCATTGTCGTTTTTTTCTCCAGCCTTTGAAAATATTTCATGAATATCTTATGAAGTCTACATAGATTGTCCCTTTACTATACGAGTTGTGAAGTATTCGTAATCACTGAGTTTAACACTGGGAGGTAAACTAGCCTACATTCAGCTGACCTGTATTTGTGTAACCTGGAACGGTTGGACATTTCCCAGTAGCAAAAGATGAGAAATCATCTTCAAAGGTTACATCGTAAAACAAATACATTTTTATGAAACAAAAATTATTTGCTTGACCATGTCCTGTCTTTTTGGCACTGGAGTAACCCATTGACTCAGATGTGACACGATCAGGTAAGAGGTCTGGACCAAAAACGGCAATGCTGCTTTGCGATTGTTGGACTTTTATTTTGACAAGTTGTCGTTGTTCTGTCTTCCACATTCATGAAAGGTTTGGTATGAATGTTGAGTCATATCTCATGAAACAGTCATGAATGCTTTATGTGCAGTTTATGACAGCTGCTATGAATGTGTTATGAACTCACCCGTCAAGTAAAGTGTTACCGAGTATACTTATACTTATTTCTAACACTATTCTATCAACGTGTGTATTTAGTGTGTGTGTTTAGTGTGTGTGTTTTGTGTGTGTGTTTAGTGTGTGTTTTTAGTGTGTGTGTTTAGTGTGTATGTGTAAGGAATACCTCTGGTTTACGGCCTCTGTTGACGTAGGTGCAGACGGGATTGTGTGTGTTTAGTGTGTGTGTGTGTGTGTGTGTGTGTGTGTGTGTGTGTGTTGTTGTGTGTGTGTGTGTGTGTGTGTGTTTATATACCTCTGGTTTGTGGCCTCTGTTGACGTAGGTGCAGATGGGATTGTGTGTGTTTAGTGTGTGTGTGTGTTTGTGTGTATATACCTCTGGTTTACGGCCTCTGTTGACGTAGGTGCAGACGGGATTGTAGGCTCCGGTTCCACAGATGTAGAGGTGCGTCCGGTTCCACGGTTCTATCAATCGGATGAAGTTCCCGCACTCACCCTGAACACAGCACGCAAGCAGAACACTCAAACACACACACACACCTCACACACACACACACACACACACACACACACAACACACACACACACACACAGACACACACACACACAGACACACACACACACACACACACACACACACACACACACCTCATACACACATACACACACTAAAGCACATGTACACACTAACATACACATATACACACACACACACACACTGAAGCACATACACACACACACATACACACACACACACACACACTAAAGCACATATACACACACTAACACACACACACACACACACACGCACGCACACACAGACAGGCAGGTGAGACTCACATTGACGTCCTTCCCGCTGAGGACACACTCCGTCTTCCTCTGCTGGGACACTGGCCAGTGGATCTGGGGACACACAACAGCTTTCACTAAGGGCACACACACACACGCGACGCGCATTACATGACGCGACGACGCACGCGACGACGCACACACACACACACACCACACGCACGCACACACACACGCACGTCCTTTCTGTATTTGTTGTGTAAAAAAACGTATATGATGGCACTGAAGTCTTAAGTTAGTGAATTTGCTAACAGTGTTAGTTGGTAAACAAATAGCACATTTGCGCGCCACGCTGCGTGAGGCTAATGTGCATTCTCTCTGCTGCTAATTTATGCTCAGTAGCCAAGTGCGTAATATTGCAAAAGTTGAAAAAATAAATGTGTTTATTGTAGCCTACATAAAATAAATAGCCTATCATACTGTCAGTTAATTGGCTACAGTGCAGTAAAGAGTTTGGAGAGTAAAGTTATAGGGCAACTTGTTTTATGAAAATAATTTACAAATTAGAACATAAAGACCATGAAGCTTCTATTTCTTGCAGTTGTTAAAACACCCGCTAGATAGTTTAAATACCCACCAACATTCATTTTTGCAGTACAGATTATTTCTGAAAGTTATTTGTCTACTAAGCCTAACCTACTGGCTGATTTATCAAACGAGTGCTTTCTCGTTCGTCCTCCGCAAACTACAGGTGTTTCGGTAGAGAGCCATTGAATAAGCCAGGGGTCCCCAACCTTTCATGTGCCATGGACCGGTATGATTCCCATTTTTTTTTTTTCGGGGGGGGGGGGGGGGGGGTTGATTCGGGGTTTCCATGTTCCATATGTGTTGTGCATGCGCATTACTTGAAAAGAACTAGCTCCAGTTATGTATGAACAGTGAAGGTAACGAACTCTTAAAAATGTGAAAAACGTGAACTTGAAGAAGTAAAAATTTAACAATAGGCCTATCAACTATGAAAATTGAACAACTTGAAGCTACATCTATCAAGTGTGAACATGCTTAACACAATATGGGAACAAAACATGGGAACTAAACGTGCATTACGAATATAATCAGTGGGAGCCTTGTGCTTGTTTCCCTGCAACAAGAAGGTTCCATCTGGGGGTGATGGAAGACAGTGACACCCTCAGTGTGTTTGAAATGTTCAGTCGATTCGCAATTTGGTCTTAGTTGCAGTCATTGCAGAAAACCCGGTCTCGCGCATAGATACGTGGGGAAATGGTAGCAACGTTTTCAGCGCTTTTACGGCTATCTCGGGATATTCTGCTTTGGTTTTGATCCAAAACCCGCCAGAGAGGTTTCCTTATACACACTCTTAAGACCACCGTCATTTGCAATTTCGATCAACTGCTCTTCCTCCCCTGCGCTGACAAGTTAGGACTATTCTGGATATTGACAAATGGGTTGCGGACCCACTAATTGGTTTGCCGTGGATCTTTGGAGGATGGGAAGTAGCCTAACGCTCAAACTCATTTGAAAGCGCAACAAGGTGATCACAGCACCAGCTGCGAGAGAAGGGCCCTGCCTCAGTCTCTCCCAAAACCCCACTACTGTTTGGAACATATCAAATACACCCGGTCCACTTTCGTCGTCCCCACAAACCAAGCTTGGCTTTAAATACAGTGACTTTATCTGCCAGTTTAAAGGTGGCTGGGGACCGCTGGAATAAGCGATGCCAAGCAATTTCTGTAACACTTTTGGTAGATTCAGCAAATATCTCCTCATTTAATTTAAGTTCCTTCGGACAATAGGCCTACGTTCTACTCTACGTGCAGTTGTCCTCCATCTCAGTTGCATCAGTTTTCTAATTTTGAAGGTTCTAAAATATGACTATATGCTTCACTGAATCCTTCTCGTTTTCTTTCATTTGTCCAGCTAACTTTTCCATTGAAACTAGCCATTTATGATGGATTACACAGTCGACATTCTGAAATGTCCTGCACGATCAAGGCCAAATTAAGTTATCATGCAGCCACTGTGTCAGCTGCATGAGTGCTGACGGTGACGGTGCGTTTCTGATGTCAGATTATTATGTAGGCTAGCCTACTAGACTGTTCTCACGTTGCAGCGCTTTACTTATATGAAGTAGCAGAGGGGGATAAATGTTGTCCCCCCCCCCCCCCCCCCCCCCGGCGACGAAAATAATTTAGCAGAGGGGAGGATATCAAGACCAGAGGGGGGAAATCCCCCCCCCATCCCCCCCTACAAATCGCACCCTGTATATAGACTTTATTATTGCACTGTTGGACTTACTCATTTGCACTATCACCATGACCACTATTACCATTGCACTATCACCATGACACTCACTCACACAAAGCACCTTACCTTACCTTACAATGCACAGAGAATCACAGGCTCAGTTCCTACCTCAGTCATTGCAAGCGCCTCTACATTGATTAATCACCACTATGTGGATACTGTTTTTAGAATTGATTTAGATTAAGTGTTAGTTAGTATAATTTGTATTTTAGTATATTTAGTATATTCTTTATCTTCTACTGTCCTTATTTCTTAGTTGTGTTTTTATAGTATATACTTTTAATTACTTTTTCTGCTGTTAGTGAATGTGTGTGTGTTGTCTGTATGCTAATGAGACCTTAAATTTCCCCTGGGGATCAATAAAGTATCTATCTATCTATCTATCTATCTATCTATCTATCTATCTATCTACACACACAGATAGCAACTTTCACTAACTCACGCACGCACGCACACACACACACAACAGCTTTCACTAACTCACACACGCACGCACGCACACACACACAACAGCTTTCACTAACGGCCCACACACATGCACGCACGCATGCACACACACACACACACACACACAGACAACAACTTTCACTAACGGCACAAACACACACACACGCGCACACACACACACACACACACACACACACACACACACACACACACACACTAATGGCACACACACACGCACGCACACACACACACAACTTTCACTAACTCACGCACGCAAACACACACACACACAACAACTTTCACTAACTCACGCACGCGGACACACACACACACACACACATTCACTTACTATGCGGGGCTCGTGGTTGATGTCGTGGAGGTCCAGTGACAGGAAGTAGTCCTTGCTGCCCACATACATGCGGTCATAGTCCTTTCTCTCTCACACACACACACACACACACACACACACACACATTCACTTACGATGCGGGGCTCGCGGTTGATGTCGCGGAGGTCCAGTGACAGGAAGTAGTCCTTGCTGCCCACATACATGCGGTCATAGTCCTCGTCCATCCTCAGGATGCGGAACGCCGTCGTGTTCAACAAGTACGAGAAATGGTGGCTGGTTCCAGTGGAGTGTAGCTCTGCACACACACAAACACACACACACACACACACACACAAACACACACACAGGCACACACACACACACACACACATTTTTGTGGATTATTGTGATGAATAATTTTGAATAAATGTTTCTTATTTGACAGACAAATACCTACAAAAACTGTAACAGGAAGCGATCATAACAGCACTACTGCAGATTCATAACAGCAGATTCATAACAGCACTACTGCAGATTCATAACAACAGATTCATAACAGCAGATTCATAACTGCAGATTCACCACAGCAGATTCATAACAGCAGATTCATAACTGCAAATTCATAACTGCAGATTCATAACAGCACTACTGCAGATTCACCACAGCAGATTCATAACAGCAGATTCACCACAGCAGATTCATACCAGCAGTGCACATCTGTGCGTGTGTGTGTGTGTGTCTGTCTCGGCAGGTGGTAAATCTGCAACATCTGTGTGTGCGTGTGTGTCTGTCTCGGCAGGTAAGTGCACATCCAGCGCGTGTGTGTGTGTGTGTCTGTCTCGGCGGGTAAGTGCACATCTGTGCGTGTGTGTGTGTGTGTCTGTCTCGGCGGGTAAGTGCACATCTGTGCGTGTGTGTGTGTGTGTGTCTGTCTCGGCGGGTAAGTGCACATCTGTGCGTGTGTGTGTCTCGGCGGGTGAGTGCACAACTGTGTGTGTTATACTCAAATTTGTGTGTGTGTTAAAATAGGCGTGTGTGTGTGTGTTCAAATAGGTAGGTGTCTGTGTGCGTGTGTGTCTGTGTGAGTGTGTGTGTGTGTTCAAATGGATATATGTGTTTTTACATGTGCTTCTGAGTTATTAGTGTTGGACGTCCTACAAGCAGAGTCAAAGAAAGCTCTTGTACATTCACAGACATGCGTGCACGAACACACACACACACACAACATGAAGAATGTTTCATTAGCACAAAGCAACACACACACACACACACACACACACACACACACACACACACACACACACATGACATGAACATGACTGTTTCATTAGCAGAGATTAGAAAGTACATGTTATATGCCCAGAAAGCAGCATGCTATAATCTGATAACGTGAGAGAGTGTGCTAACAGCCAACAGCATATAATAAATGACACAGTTGACCCTAACTTGACCTTACTAATATTCAAACCCCTTCAACTAAATTAATATTCAAACTGCTTCAATGATATTAATTAACAGTGTTGGGCACTAGCGTTGCTATAGCTATAATTCTCAGTAGCTTGGCGGTAACGTCAGTATTTCTTGAATCAAGTAACTTTTCAGCAGCTTAACTCTTTTATTGGTCAAGTAGCGTGGTAACGACCTCAGACGCTAGTTTTATTTATTTTTATATGGCTTAACACAGTGGAGATGCAGTTTGTAGTCTAGAAAATAAATTACAACACAGGCAAGATTGTTCGGAACACACTGTCTACGCCCTCGAATTCCATGTGACTTTGAACTCTTTTGACTTTTGACTTTTGATAGTGAGCATTGTTTTACATCAGTGGTCCCCAAAGTACAGCCCATGACCTCATTTTGGGAGGCCTCCAAAACATGTCCGTGGTATATAGCATCGGGCCCGCACAGGAGTATGACACCTGTTACAACCCCCTGTGCCCCCTTCAGGCCTGGCATGGCCATTGCATTTAGCCCAATTAGCTAATCACACACACCTGGTAAAGGTGTGTGGGTATTTAAGGGGCTGGTAAAGGTGTGTGGGTATTTAAGGGGTTGGTAAAGGTGTGTGGGTATTTAAGGGGCTGGTAAAGGTGTGTGGGTATTTAAGGGGTTTGTAAAGGTGTGTGGGTATTTAAGGGGTTGGTAAAGGGGTATTTAAGGGGTTGGTAAAGGTGTGTGGGTATTTAAGGGGTTGGTCTCTCTCTTGATTTGGGCACTTTTCTGTTGCACCTTTGGGTTAGCGCTCTTCCACTGGTACCTTCTTTCTAGCTTGGAACATCATACTGACTTTGGCACACACACACACACACACACACATGAACACACTAGCATACACACACACACATGAACACACTAGCATACACACACACATCCGCATGAAAACTTGCATACACACACACACACACACACACACACACATGAACACACTAGCATACACACACACACACACATGAACACTTGCATACACACACACACACATGAATACACTAGCATACACACACACACATGAACACACTAGCATACACACCCACACCCACATGAACACTTGTATATACACACACACATATGAACACACTAGCATACACACACACACACCCACCCACATGAACATGGGGCAGCCATGGCCTACTGGTTAGCACTTCGGACTTGTAACCGGAGGGTTGCCGGTTCGAACCCCGACCAGTAGGCACGGCTGAAGTGCCTACTTTGAGCTTTGAGCAAGGCACCTAACCCCTAACTGCTCCCCGAGCGCCGTTGTAGCAGGCAGCTCACTGCGCTGGGATTAGTGTGTGCTTCACCTCACTGTGTGTACACTGTGTGCTGAGTGTGTTTCACTAATTCACGGATTGGGATAAATGCAGAGATCAAAAGAGTATATATACTTATACTTACTTATACACACTAGCATACACACACACTTGCATACATGCTTTTACTTTCTCCTAGACATCTTTTGGTAATGGTTATTTATTGCTTTTGGTTATTTTAAATAAATACTTTATTGATTAAAGTTATCTCTGTTATCCCGGCTCCCTCTTTATGTTGTGGCTTAGAGCCGGGTCGTAACAACACACACACACACACGGGTCGTAACACACACACACACACACACACACGAGTCGTAACAACAACGTAAAACTAGAACCTCCCTAATTTCCCCCATTCATTCTCTTTGGTGAGAACAGTACACATGTAATGCTTTTTCTGTCCACTGGTAGTTGTTTTGGCGCTGTGTTTAGTTTGCCATTAAAAACGGAATGAAATGTAGGCCTATCTGCAAACAAGGTATTCTAACCAGGTGAGTGAAAGTTAGAATGGTGGTCATTTCAGATGGGTTTTTTTCAGCACTTCATAAAATAGATAGATAGATAGATAGATAGATACTTTATTGATCCCCAGGGAAAATTCAAGGTTATACTTCATAGTTATAGCTTGTTCACAACTTCAGTTCAAAGTTCACAAATTTTGAATAAAATATACTTTTAGGAATAGAATTTAGAATGCTAAAGTGTTTTATTATTATTATCTTATTTGATCTATTTCCATGTTCCACATTTTATGTTGATATAGCATGATGGCAATATAAAATAAACACAGCGAACAATAGTATTAGATTGCAATAGCCTATGATTAAATATGTGATTAACTAAATATAGATCTTGCACACACACACACACACACAAACACACACACACATACCACACACACACACACACATACCACACACACACACACACCACACACACACATACCACACACACACACACACACACACATACCACACACACACACACCACACGCCACACACACACACCACACACCACACACACCACACACACACACCACACACGCCACACACACACACACACACACACACCACACACACACCCCAGTGCTACTGAAGCTTCCTCTTTGTCCTGGCAGCCAGTATAGTGTAAGCCGTGCACTGCTGGGGTATTTATAAGACACATGAAGCCTCTCCACACAGGCAAGCCGGTGTGTGTGTGTGTGTAAGTGTGTGAGATTATGATGATGTCAATGTGTATTCAGGTTGGTGTGTGTGTGTGTGTGTGTGTGTGTATGAAATCTTTCAGCACAGGCAAGCATGTGTGTGTATCAGCTGTGAGTGAGTGTGAGGGAGAGATGTGTCATTATTACCATCCCTGACACACACACACTCACACACACACACACACACACACACACACACACACACTTAGCAGTTTCGGCTACTTCACTATGCCAAGGGAGGTGAAGACTTGAAAACTCATTCAATAAACCAGTATTTTAAAACTCTCTCCCTCTGTCTCTCTCTCTCCCTCTGTCTCTTCACCTCTCCTCTCTAATCTGGGATTACCCCCTGGGTCAGGAAACCACAGAGAGAGAGAGAGAGAGAGAGAGAGAGAGAGAGAGAAGGATAGAGAGAGAAGGATAGAGAGAGGAGAGAGAGAGGATGTTGTATTTATGGAGACACACGGATGGCATGGCGACTTGGCAGAGTCTGCTGTGCTCCACAGGAAGTTTACAACCAAGCAGAAGTGGGTGACCCTACGACCTCACACAGAGAAACCCGAGGATTCTGGGAAACTGGCATCAGGTGTCACAGGCCCAGAGAGAAGAGAGAGAGAGGGGGGGAGAGAGAGAGAAGTAAAGAAAGAGAGGGAGAGAAGGAGAGAAAGACTAAAACCAACCTCAGCGTGGTTTGTCCCCCTAAAACCAACCTCAGCGTGGTTTGTCCCTCTGTCCACCTAAAACCAACCTCAGCGTGGTTTGTCCCTCTAAAACCAACCTCAGCGTGGTTTGTCCCCCTAAAACCAACCTCAGCGTGGTTTGTACCCCTAAAACCAACCTCAGCGTGGTTTGTCCCTCTGTACCCCCTAAAAACCAACCTCAAGCGTGGTTTGTCCTCTGTCCCCCTAAAACCAACCTCAAGCGTGGTTTGTCCCCCTAAAACCAACCTCAGGCGTGGTTTGTCCTCTCTGTACCCCTAAAACCAACCTCGGCGTGGTTTGTCCTCTGTCCCCTAAAACCAACCTCAGGCGTGGTTTGTCCCCTAAAACCAACCTCAAGCGTGGTTTGTCCTCTGTCCCCTAAACCAACCTCAGGCGTGGTTTTGCCCTAAAACCAACCTCGGCGTGGTTTGTCCCTCTGTCCACCTAAAACCAACCTCAGCGTGGTTTGTACCCCTAAAACCAACCTCAGCGTGGTTTGTACCCCTAAAACCAACCTCAGCGTGGTTTGTCCCTCTGTCCACCTAAAACCAACCTCAGCGTGGTTTGTCCCTCTGTCCACCTAAAACCAACCTCAGCGTGGTTTGTCCCTCTGTCCCCCTAAAACCAACCTCAGCATGGTTTGTCCCCCTAAAACCAACCTCAGTGTGGTTTGTCCCCCTAAAACCGACCTCAGTGTGGTTTTTCCCTGCCTCAGGATGGGTTAGTGGTTTGTCCCTGACCTCAGGATGGGTTAGTGGTTTATCCCTTCAAACGCCAAACAGCTCTTTGGATCTATTGATCATCCTCTCCTCATCTGCTCCATTAGAACTCAGATCAATACCAGCTAACAGCGCCAACACAGGCTGTGTGTGTGTGATCAATACCAGCTAACAGCGCAAACACAGGCTGTGTGTGTGTGTGTGATCAATACCAGCTAACAAGCGCCAACTTTACAGGCTGTGTGTATTGTGTATTTATTGATGATATTGTTGTGTGTGTGATCAATACCAGCTAACAGCACCAACTTGGGCTGTGTGTTATTGATTGTATTGTATTGTGTGTGATTAATACCAGCTAACGGCGCCAACCACAGGCTGTGTGTGTGTGTGATCAATACCAGATAACAGCACCAACACAGGCTGTGTGTCGTGTGAAAAATGATGATTATTATTATTGATGTGTGATCAATAACCAGCCGCCGGCGCCAACACGGGCTGTTAATGATGACGTATTATGATTATTGATTATTGGTATGATCAATACCAGCTAACAGCGCCAACTTACAGGCTGTGGTATGATTATTGATATTGTATTGTGTGATCAATACCAGCTAACAGCGCCAACACAGGCTGTGTATTGATGATATTGATGACCATATTATTGTGATCAATACCAACTAACTAACGCCAGCACGAGTAACTATTATTGTTATTATTGTCATCGATCAATACCAGCTAGCGGAGTGCCAACACGGGCTGTGTTGTTATTGTGTTATTGATCAATGCCAGATAACAGCACCAACACAGGGGCTGTATGTGTGATGATGATGATGATATTGTGTGTGTGATCAATACCGAAAGCTAACAGCGCCAGCACAGGCTGTTATTATTGTGTGTATTGTATTGTGTATTGATCAATACCAGCTAACAGCGCCAACACAGGCTACGTATTATTGTGTGCGATCAATCAATACCAGCTAACTTAAGCGCCAACACGGGCTGTGTGTGTGATTGTGTGTGTTATGTATTGACGGTATTGATCAATACCAAATAATAAAAGCGCCAGCACTGGAGGCTGTGTGTGTAATAATGATCAATACCAACTAACAGCGCCAACACAGGCTTTGTGATGTGTGTGTGTGTGTGTATATGATCAATACCCTTCTGCTTTACCAACTTGGGCTGTGTGTGTGTGTGTGTGTGTGTGTGATTAATGCCAGCTAACAGCGCCAGCACAGGCTGGCGTATTGTATTGTGTGATCAATAACAGATAACACCACCAACTGGGCTGTATTATTGTGAATATTGATGTGTGTGTGTGTGTGCTATTATTATTATTGTTATTATTGTGTGTGTGATCGGTGCTAGCTTCTGGCACCGAAAGCACGGAGCTGTGTGTGTTGTTATTATTGATGCAATATTATGTGTGTGTGATCAATACCAGCTTCTTAAGCGCCCTTACAGGCTGCTGTGTGTGTGTGATCAATACCAGCTAACAGCACCAACACGGGCACAGCTATTATTGGTATTGATGATATTGTGTGTGTGATTAATACCAGCTAACAAGCGCCAACACAGGCTGTTATTGTGTGTGTGTGATCAATACCAGATAGCAAGCACCAACACGGGCTGCAGTATTATTGACGAAATATTAGTGATTAATACCAGCTAACAAGCGCCAACACAGGCGTATTGTGATAGTATTGATGATATATTATTATGATCAATACCAGCTAACAGCGCCAGCACGGGCTGTATTATTGTGAAATATGTGTGTTATTGTGATCAATACCAGATAACAGCACCAGCACGGGCTGTGTGTATTATTATTGTGTTATTGTGTGTGATCAATACCAGCTAACAGCGCCAGCACAAGGCTGGTTATTATTGTGTGTATTATGTGTGTGTGTGTGTGATCAATACCAGCTAACAAGCGCCAGCACAGGCTGTGTAGTATTGATGATGATATTATTATTATTAGTGATCAATGCACCAGCCTAACCTTAATGCCAACACAGGCTGTATTATTATTATTATTGATATTGTGTGTGATCAATACCCAGCTAACTAGCGCCAACACAGGCTGTGTGTGTGTGTGATCAATACCAGCTAACGGTGCCAGCACAGGCTGTTATTATTATTATTGTGATCGATCAATACCCAGATAACAGCACCAACACAGGCTGCAGTGGTGATGACAATGATGATGATAGTATTGTGATCAATACCAGCTAACAGCGCCAACACGGGCTATTATTGTTGATATTATTATTATTATTAGTATTGTGATCAATACCAGCTAACAGCGCCAGCACGGGCTGTGTGTGACAATGCGATCAATACCAGCTAACAAGCGCCAACACTGGCTGTGTGTTATTGATGATGATATTATTATTGTATTATTGATCAATACCAGATAACAGCTTCCAACACGGGCTGCCGATATATTGATATGAATTATTGTGTGTGATCAATACCAGCTAACAAGCGCCAACACAGGCACTGCAATGATGACATTTTATTATTGATCAATACCAGATAACAGCACCAGCACGGGCTTACAGGCTGATGATGACAGTGTTATTATTATTATTATTGTGATCAATACCAATAACAACGCCAACACAGGATGATGATGATATTATTGATATTATTGTGTATTATTGTGTGATCAATACCAGCTAGCCAAGCGCCAACACAGGCGGGCTGATAAAATGATGATGTTATTGTTATTGTGTGATCAATACCAGCTAACAAAAAAACAGCGCCAGCACAGGCTGTTGATGATATTGATGATGAATGTGATTCAATACCAGCTAACAGCAGCGCCAGCACAGATATGAAACATTGTGTTTGTGATATTATTGATCAATACCAGCTTCTGATCAGCAACACAGGCTGTGTGCACCAAACAGGCTGTATTATTGTGTGTGTGTGATTAATACCAGCTAACAGCTTTACCAAAACACAGGCTGTGATGATGATATTATTATTGTGATTCAATACCAGCTAACAGCGCCAGCACGGGCTATTGTTGATGATATATTGTGTGTGATCAATGCCAGATAACAGCACCAACTGAGCTGTATTAGTATTGACGGTATTATTATTATTGATCAATACCAGCTAACAAGCGCCTTTACAGGCTGTGTGTGTGTGTGTGTGTGTGTGTGTGTGATCAATACCAACTAACAAGCGCCAACTTACTGGCTGTGTGTTATTGATGATAATGATATGTGTGTGTGATCAATACCAACTAACAAGCGCCAGCACAGGCTGTTATTATGTGTGTGATCAATACCAGCTAACGGCGCCAGCACGGGCTGTGTGTGTGTGTGTGTATGTGTGATCAATACCAGCTAACAGTGCCAACTGGGCTGTGTTATCCGGCGAAAATTGATATTATTATTATTGTGATCAATACCAGCTAACAGCACCAACACAGGGGCTGTGTGCGATCAATACCACTGGCGTAGCACAGGCTGTGTGTGTGTGTGTGTATTGTGTATTGTGTGATCAATACCAACTATGGCGCCAGCACAGGCTTTGTGTGTGTGTGTGTGATTAATACTCAGCCATGCTGCGGCCAGCTTGGGGCTGTGTGTTATTGGTATTATTATTATTGTGATCAATACCAACTAACAGCACCAACACAGGCTGTGTGTGCAGTGGCCGTATTATTATTGTGATTAATACCAGCTAACAGGTGCCAGCACAGGCTGTGTGTGGCCGTTGTATTATGACGTATTTGTGATCAATACCAGATAACAGCACCAACACCAGGCTGTTATTGATGATTAATGATACCATGATATTATTATTGATTGATATTGTGTGTGTGTGTGTTGTGATCAATACCAGATAGCAGCGCCAGCACAGGCTGTGTTGATAATGATGATGATGTGACCGGTATTGTGTGTGTGATCAATGCCACCAATAGCGTAGCACAGGCACAGTATTATTTATGTGATCAATGCCAGCTAACAGTGCCAACTGACAGGCTGTTATTATTGTATTGGACCATTATTATTGGTAATGGTCAATACCAGCTAACAGCACCAACACCGGGCTGTGTGTAATGTGTGTGTATTAATGCCTGCCAGCTAACAGCGCCAACACAGGCTGTGGTGTGACGTGTGTGTGATCAATACCGAATAGTGACACCGCACAGGCTTGTATTGTGTGTGTGGTGATTAATACCAGCTAACAGCGCCAGCACAGGCTGTGTGTTATTGTGTGTGATCAATACCAGCTAACGAAAGCTGCCAACACAGGCATGTGTGTGTGTGATCAATGATAACAGCACCAACTTACGGGCCTGTGTGATATTATTGATCAATACCAGCTAACAAGCACCAACAGGCTGAACGTTATTATTGTGTATTATTGATCAATACCAGCTAACAGCGCCAACACGGGCTATTAATATTGATGCTCAATACAAGCTAACAGAAACGCACAGGCTGTTATTGTTATTATTGTTGATCAATACCAGATCAATAACGAGATGCACCAACACAGGCTGGCTGGTATTGTGTGTGTGATACGATTGTGTGTGTGTGTGTGATCAATACCAGCTTAACGCCAACACAGGCTATTGATGAAATGATGATTATTGTGTGTGTGTGTGATCAATACCAGATAACGCAGCACCAACACAGGCTGTGTATTATTATTTGTGTATTGATGATACCATTGGCGTAACACAGGCTGTGTGATCAAGATCAATACCAGCTAACGAAAACCAACTTACAGGCTGTGTGTGTGTATTATTGTGTGTGTGTATTATTATTGTGATCAATACCAGCTAACAGCACCAAACTGGGCTATTATTGATGTGTGTGTATTCGATGATATTATTGTGTGTGATCAATACCAACTAACGAAAGCCAACACAGGCTGATATTGATGATGATATTATTAGCAGTCAATACCAGATAACAGAAAGCCAGCACAGGCTCTGATGATTGTGTTTGACGGCGTATTGATTGTGTATAGTGTGATCAATACCGGCCGGCTAACTTCCAACTTTGGGCTGTGTATTGTGTGATATTATTGATGATGTGATTAATACCAATGCTGGCGCTAACACAGGCACAGTATTATTGATATTATTATTATTGTGATCAATACCAGATAACTGCACCAACACAGGCTGTATTGACCATTATTATTATTGTGATCAATACCAGCTAACAGCGCCAACACCGGGCTGTGTGTGTGTGACGATGACGGTATTATTGGTGTGTGTGTGATCAATACCAGCTAACAAGCACCAACTTTACAGGCTGGGCTGTGGCCGTGATGATGATATTGTGTGTGTGATCAATACCAGCTAACAGCGCCAGCACAGGCTGTGTGTGTCTTCAATAATGATAGTAGTATTAGTGATCAATACTTTCAACTAACAGCGTAACGGGCTGTGTGTGTGTGGTAGTGATCAATACCAGCTAACAGTGCCAACTTCTGGGCTGTGTATTATTATTGTATTGTGATCAATACCAGCTAACGCGCAACACAGGCTGTGTGTGTGTGTGTGTGTGTGTGTGTGTGATCAATACCAGCTAACAGCGCCAACACAGGCTGTGTGTGTGTGCGATCAATACCAGCTAACAAGCCAGCCTGGGCTGTGGTATTGGTATTATTATTGTGTGTGTGTGATCAACAACTAACAAGCGGCGCCAACACAGGCTGTGTGTTATTGATAATGATCAATACCAGCTAACGGTACCAACTTACAGGCTGTGATGATGATATTGATATTGTGTGTGTGTGTGATCAATACCAGCCTAACAGCACCAACACAGGCTGTGTGTGTCGATATTGTGTGTGTGTGATTAATACCAGCTAACAAAGCCAACACGGGCTGTGTTATTGTTGACAGTATTATTATTAGTGTGTGATCAATACCAGATAACAGCACCAACACAGGCTGTGATGATGATGATATTGTGTGTGTTATTATTGATGATGATGATATTATTATTATTATTATTATTATTATTGATCAATGCACCGAAAGCTAACGCGCCTTACAGGCTGTGTGTGTGTGTGTGTGTGGTATTGTGTGTGATCAATACCAGCTAACAGCGCCAACACGGAAGCTGTGTGTGTGTGTCGTGTGATCAATACCAGCTAACAGTGCCAACACAGGCTGTGTGTGTGTGTGTGTGTGTATTATTATTGTGTGTGTTGGTATTAACGATCAATACCAGCTAACAGCAGCGCAACTTCCACCAGGCTATTATTATTGATATTATTATTGTGTTAATACCAGCTAACAGCCAGCACAGGCTGTTGATGATGATGATAATGATGTGTGATCAATACCAGATAACAGCACCAACACAGGCTGTGTGTGTGTGTGTGTGTGATTAATACCAGCTAACAGCGCCAACACGAGGCTATTATTATTGTGTGTGTGTGTGTGTGTGTGTGATCAGTACCAGATAACAGCACCAACACGGGCTTTGTGTGTCAATGAAGAAATGATGATAATGATGATGATATTGTGATCAATACCAGCTAACAAGAAAGCGTAACACAGGCTGTGATGATGATGATGATGATGATGATATTCTGACGTATTTATTATTGTTATTGTTATTATTGTGATCAATACACCGGCTAACGGCGCCAGCACAGGCTGTATTATTATTCGCGATCAATGCCAGCTAACGAAGCGCCAACACAGGCTTTGTATTGACGATATTGATTATTAAATGTGTGTGTGTGTGATCAATACCAACTAACAGCGTAACACAGGCTGTGTGTGTGTTTGTGATCAATACCAGCTAACAGCGCCAACTTACAGGCTATTATTATTGTGTGGTAGTGATCAATACCAGCTAACAGCAGCACCAACTGGGCTATTGATATTGATGATATTGATGATATTGATATTGATTAATACCAGCTAACAGCACCAACACGGGCACAGTGATGATGATATTATTGTGTGTGTGTGATCAATACCGACCAACAGCACCAACACAGGCTGTGTGTGTGTGTGTTATTGATATTATTGATGATGATATTGATGATATTATTGTGTGTGTGTGTGATCAATACCAGCTAACAGAAACGTAGCACAGGCTGTGTGTGTGATGATATTGATATTATTGTTATTATTGTGTGATCAATACCAGCTAACAGGCGCCAACACAGGCTTTATTGATAAACAGTGTGTGTGATCAATGCCAGCCTTAGTGCCAACACAGGCTGGTAT
>NC_063198.1:35393788-35528864 GCF_017589495.1 Alosa alosa
CTGTGTGTGTGTGTGTGTGTGTGTGTGTGTGTGATCAATACCAGATAACAGCACCAACACAGGCTGTGTGTGTGTGTGTGTGTGATCAATACCAGCTAACAGCGCCAACACAGGCTGTGTGTGTGTGTGTGTGCGATCAATACCAGCTAACAGCACCAACACAGGCTGTGTGTGTGTGTGTGTGTGTGTGTGATCAATACCAGCTAACAGCGCCAACACAGGCTCTGTGTGTGTGTGTGTGTGTGTGTTTGATCAATACCAGCTAACAGCACCAACACAGGCTGTGTGTGTGTGTGTGTGTGTGATCAATACCAGCTAACAGCGCCAACACAGGCTCTGTGTGTGTGTGTGTGTGTGTGTGTGTGTGTGTGATCAATACCAGCTAACAGCACCAACACAGGCTGTGTGTGTGTGTGTGTGTTTGATCAATACCAGCTAACAGCACCAACACAGGCTGTGTGTGTGTGTGTGTGTGTGTGTGTGTGTGTAAACAATACCAGCTAACAGCGGCAACACAGCCGATGCCGCTTAATTAAAAAATGGCAAAAATCGTCCGGCTGATCAATCGGTCAACCTCTAGTGTTTATGCATGAGTGATTTTAGGCCAGTCGATAGCTGTCCCCACACCACACACACCAGGCCCACCTATTCACACACACACAGCTGCATGGTAGAGTGTACACACACACACAGACCTACACCTATATTAATATTATAGGCTTTTCTTATTCAATCATTTAGTGTACTGAACCTGCTTAATCATTTAGTGTACTGAACCTGCTCTACTCAATCAGTTAGTCTACTGAACCTGCTTTACTTTGTCAGTGCTTATCAACATGTCAGTGTTTATGTGTGCTTTTGTCCAATATTTTGCACTGATCACCAACACACACATACATACATGTACACACACACACTCAGCCGAACACACTCACACATTCAGGCTTAGTTTTGCATACAGACCTGGGTGTCTGATGCATGAGACACGAGGCATGACTGTATCCTGTGTGCCTGGTGATGGTGCATGAGTATGTCCTGTGTGTCTGGTGATGGTGTACGAGTGTGTTCTGTGTGTCTGGTGATGGTGTATGTGTGTGTTTTGTGTGTCTGGTGATGGTGTATGAGGCATGAGTGTGTCCTGTGTGTCTGGTGATGGTGTATGAGTGTGTTCTGTGTGTATGGTGGTGGTGTATGAGTGTGTCCTGTGATGGTGGTATGAGACATGAGTGTGTCCTCAGGTACTCATCAAGAGAATATATATAGAATAACCCTAATCCTAATCTCTAACCCTAATCCTAAATTATTATTATATTAATCGGCACACAGGTACTCATCAAGAGAATATGTGGTAACACTTTACTTGAAAGTATCGACACGAGAGACATGACACTGTCATGACACATGAATCCTAACCCTAATCTCTAACCCTAAATCCTAACCCTGAATGTCACTTAATAACAGAAGTGTTGTGTCATAAATGTTTATGACTGGTTTATGACACGTTCATGACATTGTCATGTGAATCATGTCGATACTGTCAAGAAAAGTGTAACCGAATATGTTTATGCATAGACACACACACACCGTCGCAAGCACACGCACCCGAGCCCACACACACACACATGCAGTCCGGGGGGGGCGGTCCTGCAGGACTGTGTCCCAGGTGTGGGATAGTTGGTTTACAGTCTTTGGGGCTCTTTGATCCACCGATGGAACCACATCAGGTGAGATGGAAAACACCATATAAACATCTCAGACGACGTCACACCAACATCACGTGACACCTCTGATGAACGCTACAGAGGCAAGGTAGCCAAAACTTACAAGACATTTTACTTTATTGGCCTTTATAGAGAAACAGTGTAATAGTATATCAGTAGGCCTAATGAACCTCTTCAATACACACACACACACGCACATACACACACACACGCACACACACATACAGTCTATCCAAGTAAACAGAAGGCACACAGGTGCTCATCAAGAGAATATGTTTATTTACAGTTTATTTACACATACAGTACATGTGCACACACACACACAAGGGATCTGACTTATGCTACTACCCTCATTAGGCCTAATTAGAGGATTTTACCCCTTGATGTTTCATTAAAACCAAAGGGGAGTCTCTCAATGCGAACACATACACACACACACATGAGTTTGTGTATGTGTGTGCATGGGTGTTTCTGAATGTGTAGGCGCATGTGTGAGTGTGTGAGTCTTTGTGAGTGTATGTGTGTGGGAGCGTCTCTGTGTGTGTGTGTAGGAGTGTGTCTGTGCGAGTGTGTGTGTGTAAAAGCTTCTCTGTGCGTGTAGGAGTGTGTCTGAGTGTGTGTGTGTGTGTAGGAGTGTGTTTGTGTGTGTGTAAGAGCTTCTGTGTGTGTGTGTAGGAGTGTGTCTGTGCGAGTGTGTGTGTAAGAGCTTCTCTGTGTGTGTGTGTGTAGGAGTGTGTCTGAGTGTGTGTGTGTGTGTGTAAGAGCTTCTGTGTGTGTGTGTGTGTGTGTGTGTGTTTAGGAGTGTGTGTGTGTGTGTGTGTGTAGGGTGTGTGTGTGTGTGTGTGTGTTTTAGGAGTGTGTGTGTGTGTGTAGGTGTGTGTGTGTGTGTGTGTGTTTAGGAGTGTATGTGTGTGTGTGTGTAGGAGTGTGTGTGTGTGTGTGTGTGTGTGTGTATTCTCTTAAACCCCCACTTGCTGCTCATTTGTCTTCCAACAGAAAGGAAATGCAAAAGAGGCCGAGTCCATGCTCTGGGAACCGCTCCGGGATGTCCGGAGGGACACACACACACACACACACACAATCTTAGTCACACACACACACACACACACACACACACAATCTTAGTCTCTCTCACACACACACACACTATCTTAGTCTCTCTCACACACACACACACACACACTTGGGATTGCTCTGGGTCATGCAGAGGGGGATAGACCCTGTCAGCTTCTTTCCCCTCATTTGTGTGAGCAAACACACACACACACACAAAAAAAAAAAAACCCCATATAAATGTATTTATGTTGTTGACATGCATATGTGTGTGTGTGTGTGTTTGTATATATAAACTATGTGTGTGTGTGTGTTTGTATATATATAAACTATGTGTGTGTGTGTGTATATACATATATATACTATATATGTGTGTGTGTGTGTTTGTATATATATATATATATAAACTATGTGCGTGTGTGTATGTGTTTGTATATATAAACTGTGTGTGTGTGTGTTTGTATATATATAAACTATGTGTGTGTGTATGTTTTTGTATATATATAAACTTATGAACAAACAGACACTGATCTCCTTTCCTAATTCTGAAATGTGATACCAGACATTCAAATGTCTTAGATTCTTAGCTCAGGATCAGCTCTACAATCCACACACACACACACACCAGTGAATAAATTAGCCCTGCTGACCAGCTAAAGGTGGTTTGCTGGTTGACCAGCTTGTTTAACCACCCTATAGGATAGCGAATAGCGAATTACATGTCATAAATATATGCATAATTACTCCATGAAGTTTGACAAGTGTGCATGTAGGCCTATTCTTACACAGGAGCAAGGATATTATTACTTTAAATTGTTTAGTAGCCTATAGATAACAAAATAAATAGGCTACATAATTTGTGAAAGTAAAATCGTGTTTTTTTATTATTATTACATTGTATTGCATTTTGTAGAAATGTATAGTGTAAGCCGTGCACTTCTTGGAAATATTGAGATCTAGTAAATCAATATAACAGACATCTGTACATAAAGTGGCAGCTTCAGCCATTTGCAGCCATGAAAAGTTTGGCGGCTGCTGCAGCCATTTAGCTTTTGGCTGAGCCGGCTAGCCAGCCAATAACTTCATCAGCCAGCCATTATTCTCGAAACAAATCGCTTCGGGGTCTAGACCAGCTAGACCAGAAAAACTCTTGCAAAAACATACCTTCAGCTGGTTTACCCAGCTTGTCATACCACCTCAAGTTCGTCATTTTAGTTGGTGTTGCTGGTCTACATTGCTGCCTCATGTTGATCATTCTAGCAAACCAGCATGATCACCTTACATCAAAAATGTCAAGCTTGGCAGGCTGGTCACCAGCATGACCATCTTACACCAGCTGTAACCCGCACAATAGGCTGGTCACACCAGCATGACCAGCTCCCTCAGATGGTCACACCAGCATGTCCACCTGGTGGCCCAACCAGCTACACCAGCAAAGACCAGCAAGAGCTGGATGAAAACCAGCAAAGACCAGCTGAAACCAGCTAAAAGCAGCACATTTCAAGTCTGACGTCAACTTCGTGTCTGAAGTAGGCTAACCTTTCTTTTCCACCCTGCAGCTCAGGCTGGAAACCTGTACATCTCTTTCTCCTGCTTCCGTTACACTTTTGCGGGGGCCAATCACAAACTGTCTTATCCACCTGGCGCGCCATTAAGGTTTTGCACCTCCGTTCTTATGTTACGTCACCGTTTGTTTACAACTAGAGTGGTAGGCAGAATGGTAGGCAAGGCACTGCAGAGTGGTAGGCAAGCCTACAACAGTCGGGTTGCATATAGGCTACACATAGTTACAAATAGCTTCAAAATAGACATTTTAATATCAAATATTGACCGAGATATCCCGACCACTTGTGTAGGCCCTAACAGTTTTACAATAAGAAGCAAAAAGGCGACGAACGACCGTTTACCATCAGATCCTCATGGTTGTGGAGGATGGTGATGGTTAGCAGCTGTTTAAAGTGTTTATTCTCAAGATGGCCTATGGTGTAGCCTAGGCTACTATCTACGAAGACGTAGGCTAAATATACAACTATCTACAAAAATGAATTGCCAGAGATAGGCTATTAAGGGAAAAAGTGCAGCATTTAAACATGGCAAGAATATTTTTACCGGAACAGTTTGTTCTAATTTGTCTCGTGAAATTCATGCTTGTGGACATCAATCACATGTCATTCCCATCTTCCCATACAATTAATGAACTTTAACAATCTCACATTCTGAGTTTTTCTGGGTGGTTATATATCCATGCAGATCGTCTTCGAATAAGCCATCGTTGTTATATGTTATAATATATTACACGATTCATTACTTTAACACCATTAATGTTACATGATGCTGACTGACGCTGGCTGTAAGTGTACCATTTTAACGTCTACTGAGTCTACTGCCAAAACCTGTCGCTGTTCAGTTAAAGTTAAATGATCAAATATTGTTTAATTTTGTGTCAACTTTCAGAGGGAAGACATGTATGACTCCTTTCTGGCCAAATTTCACAGCTTCTAAGAAAGTCTATTGTCTTTGTGTAAACCGAGTTTTGAACAGAGAAAAAAGTTAGGCTACCATTAGGCGATCTTTGCCAGTTCTCCCATAACGTTCAATGCACCAAATCAGGGAGATTTTAGTGAATTAACGTTCCTGTGACAGGCTATCAAATATTGAATAATCGGATAATGTTTCACGAGAATATGAGTATAAGTCGCATTTATTTAGAAATCCAAAACCAAAAACAGGCAGACTATGTAACTGGACTATCGAGGCCAAAAAGATTAATGTTAATGAAGACAGGGAGTAAAGGCAGCCAAGAGGAGGGCCGGAAGGTAATTGTAAAGCAATTTAGGGTACAAAAGATTCACTGAACAGAAATGCTGATGTGATACACCAAAATGTAGCTAAAATGTGGAGAATATAATGCAATCAAGCATTTTGGGTGATGTGGAGTCACAAGCCGACAGCAGTGCATATTTTCGGGAGGCCACCTCCCAGAGAGCGAGAAAAAAACAGATGCGCATTTAAAACAGGGCCTACATTTCAGCGCGGGATTGTGCATACGTTATTATGTATTGCACATAATAATAAAAGTCCCACAACTCTAGCCATCATAATGCGAGAAATTCCCGCACACATTTTACAGCGCTGTCTGATAACGTTAACATATTTAGGCCGGGAAAGCATTGCCGCATTTCTACCATTAAAGCCGGGAGCGCTGTTGCATAATTCTACCATTGAGGCCGGGAAAGCGTATATGTCAATTTCCGCGTATAAGGTTTTTTTTGCACCAATTATCGGCCTCTGGGCCAATAAAATGCATCAGAATAGACACGAGGGAGTGTCGTCATGTTCCTCATGACATTGTTTTGAAAATTTCTTCGAGCAAGCGTGGAGGACTTTGATAGCGAGGAGATTTCGGAAGGTATGATTTTGAGGAGATTCTCGGCTTCGATAACATTGTTGCTGATGACTTTGAACGCACTCTCCCCTCCCTAATGTTGCCTGCTTTTGACATAGCCCTGGTAGGCTACAACACTTGTACCCTACTGATTCTGTTTGTCTAATTGATGGATTTAACCCCGATTCGGATTAGGCTACACCTGCTTTTAAAGGGCGGAACATCACTGCAAAACGTGTGCTGTATTATGTAGCCACTCTGCGTCTTTTTATGTGCATGTTCACATTGAATCCATTTCACTAACGTTATCAAGAGAATACCGTAAAGTTTTATTTTGAGCACTTTCTAGGTCTCACTCATTGAATCAAAATAACAGAAATAGCAAACTCCAAGTTGGTAGGGTAAGTTAAGATATAAGCACATAGCCCGTTAAACATGACCAAGGAAAAAGTAAATGGGACAACACACAATGCCACGGTAACCTACCTAGGCTATGGAATTTAGTTCGTTTAGGCCTACTTTTGGGTTTAATGCCATTTCCAAAATAAGCTACACAACCTAATGGCAAACTTTTACATCTTGAGAGAGTTCCTTTTAGGTAACTATTCTGTTAGGTCGCGCATCATGTCTTATCATTAGTGCTCACCAAAATCATAGAAATTAACATCACAAGATCTCTTCTATGATCCCAAAAATATTTTCTTTGGCTTGTTAGTTTTTTGAATATTTATTTTATCTAATGACAGAGAAAAGGATAATGAATTAATTTAGATAATAGATAATTAGATATTTAGATAAATAATTAGACTACTTTCACGTTTTTCTTAAAGTGACAGGCACTCAAATAGACCTACATCAAAGTCAAAGTCAAAGTCAAAGTCAGCTTTATTGTCAATTTCTTCACATGTTCCAGACATACAAAGAGATCGAAATTACGTTTCTCACTATCCCACGGTGAAGACAAGACATATTTGACCAATTTTAAGTCCACAGACAAACATAACATTCAAGTAAACAAAAAGTAAGTAAATAAGTAAATAAGAGGGCACATATAATAATAATGAAAAAATAAGAGCAGCAAAATTTTGTTGAAATTGTGCATAGACAGTCAATAAAATACTAGTGCAAATACTGTAAAATACTATAAAATACTGTTTGACCCTAAGTAATAAAGAAAGTGGCATAGTGGTGCAAGTTATGTAAGAGCAGCAGAAGTGTTGTGTTTTCAGGACAACAACACCAAGTTGTAAAGTGTACAAGTGTGCAAGTGTTCAAGTGTGCAGGTGGAGTAGTGCAGGCGGCCATTGTGGGTCCAATGTCCAGGATGTTATGTAGCTGAGGGGTGGAGGGGGAGAGGAGGGAGAGTTCAGCATCCTTACAGCTTGGTGTATGAAGCTGTTAGTGAGTCTGGTAGTGGGGGGCGCAGGCTTCTGTACCTCTTCCCAGAGGGCAGTAGATCAAACAGATTGTGGCGGGGTGACTTGCATCACTCACAATTTTGGTCAAGCGGGTGAGGTGGGTGGTGTAAATGTCCTTCAGGGAGGGGTGAAGCACCAATGATCCTTCCAGCTGTGTTCACTATGCTGCAGGGCTTTCCTGTTGTATTCAGTGCAGCTTCCCCCACAGCGATACAGCTGGAGAGGATGCTCTCAATGGTGCCTCGGTAGAATGTGGTCATGATGGCTGGTGGAGCACTTGCTCGCCTGAGTTTTCGCAGGAAGTACAGGCATGGGCTGAGCTCTCTTAAGCCAGTGATGCAGTGTTGGTGGTCCAGGAGAGGTCTTCACTGATGTGCACCCCCAGGAATTTGGTGCTGCTCGCTCTCTCCACCACAGCACCGTCGATGGTCAGTGGCAGGTGTTGGGTGTGACCTCTCCGGAAGTCAACAACAATCTCTTTGGTCTTGCTGACGTTCAGCAGGAGGTTGTTGTCCCTGCACCACGTGGTCAGATGGTCGACCTCCAACCTGTATTGAGTCTCTCACGCCCTTGGTGATGAGACCCACCAGAGTTGTGTCGTCAGCAAATTTCACTATGTGATTGTTGCTGTAGGTTGCAGTGCAGTCATCGTCAGCAGGGTGAAGAACAGCGGACTGAGCACGAGCCTTAGGGGGGCCCCTGTGCTCAGTGTGATGCTGCTTGAGGTATTGTTGCCAACACATTACTACTTGGGGCCTCTGACAGAGGAAGTCCAGTAGCCAGTTGCAGAGGTAGGTACTGAGTCCTAGTTTGTCAAGTTTGCAGAGGAGTTGTTGTGGTATTATGGTGTTGAATGCAGAACTGAAGTCTATAAACAGCAATCTCACATATGAGTCTCTTTTTCCAGGTGGGTGAGGGCTGGGTGGAGGGCAGAGCAGATTGCATCCTCTGTAGACCGCTTGGCTCGGTATGCAAACTGGAAGGGGTCCAGGGTGGGGGAGAATGGCTTTGATATGTGACATGACAAGCCGCTCAAAGCACTTCATGATGATGGGTGTCAGTGCCACAGGGCGGTAGTCATTGAAGCAGGATGGAGCAGTTTTCTTCGGTACAGGTATGATGGTGGCAGCTTTGAAACATGATGGGACGATGGCTTGCTTCAGGGAAGTGTTAAAGATGTCTGTGAAGACATCCTTAAGCTCCCGGGCGCAGTCCTTCAGCACTCGACCTGGGATGTTGTCTGGACCTGTTGCCTTATTGGTGTTGATAGCAGCAAGTGTCCTCTTCACGCTGTCGGCAGAGAGGCACAGGGGCTGCTGCTCATGTAGGGGGATGGGTCTTCTGTGGGCAGGTGCTGTTTTGTGCTTCAAAGCGAGCAAAGAAGCGGTTCAGGTTGTTGAGCAGAGGGATGTTGCTCTCACAGCTCTGTGGGCGGGCTTGTAGTCCGTGAGGGCCTGAATGCCCTGCCATAGGCTTTGTGAGTTCCTGCTGTCTTTGAAGTGGGTGGTTATCTTGTGAGTGTATTCCTTTTTGCTTCCTTGATGCCCACGGGACAGGTTGGCTCTCGCTGTTTTCATGCCAGCTTCATCCCCAGCTCTGTAGGCTTTGTCTCTGGCCCTCAGCAGCCTGAGGACATCCCCTGTCAGCCATGGCTTCCAGTTAGCCCAGTGATGATGTCTTTTGTGTGGGTCACATCATCGATGCACTTGGTGATGTAAGAGGTTACAGTGTCTGTATACTCCTCTATGTCTGTCCGGTTGTTGTAAGTGGTAAGTACATATCACCACTGTAATGTTAAAATAGTTCAAAATCAATATGTATTCAAATTACTGAATATTTTTAGCTATAAGTAATTATGCAGATCATAAAATACTATAAACATTAACAAAATATATAAAGTTTATTAATTCAAAATATGAAATAGAAACATGACCAGCCATCATTTTGTGTGTGTATGGAGGGTTGAGCAGAGACTAGGATCACCACTGCTGTGAATGATCACACAGTATTCATTACAGTGCATGAAAATACTGTTCTTCCTAGGCAACTTCAACAACTTCTTATTATTATTATTCCGCTTACCACTTTTTCCGTACGCAATTTCTCTTGAACAGTTTAACTTAGAAACTTCATTCAAACTTTGTAACGTAGGTATTCAAACAGACCAAGCTGCTATGTCTTTTCAACTTTGAAACTTTTATACTTTTTTAACTATTAAAGAAAAACTTTTTAAAAATCCCCATAGACTTAACATTGCCGATTATGACATCATAATACGGCCATTAAAGGTCCAGTATGTAGGAAATAATGGAAAATAAACTGTAACCATTCCAAAAATGATCACCATATGTTGTCAGAGAGTAAGGAAAAACGATGAATTGAAGTAATGGCTTATTTGACAACATTACTCTAACCCGTAAAACCCATGAAAAAAAATGAGTTACGGGGCGGAATGTTTTAGAATTTTCGTTTATGTTTTGAACGATTCATTCTAGAATAGCGTATTAATAATGTACTAGCGCGTCCTCCTATTTGGGTTGCCAAATTAGCAAAGGCCAACTGTCAACAGCTGTCAGTTGTAGTCATGAACGCCTACGAGAGGCAGGCAAATTTCCAAAATTTAAACAAGAAACAAATTAAGTGGACATCGGAGGAGCTTCCTGAGATGGTGACGTCTTCGTCAAACGAAGAATATCAAGTCTGACGCAGAGCTGGCCATATTTCTCCACAACAGGTAGCCTAGGCTAAACTTCATCTGCATCGCTAACTTCAGCTAAATATGTTACGTTGGTTAGAGAGGTATTTTTGTTTTCACTGTTTCCGTAATGTGTAGCTGGGTCATGGTTGGAGAAACGTTAAAGCAGCTGCAGGTCAACTAACGTTAGCTAAGTCTTAATTACATCTGGCAACCCAGAAGAGGCTCGCATCTGGTAGTCTTGAGAACGTTCACCAGTGTTTTGATTTTGGCCTGCAGAACGTTCGGTAACAATCCTACAAATCGCACCTTTAAGCAATTAGAATCCTATGGCAGGTGTTCAGGCCACCTGGATCAACTGCCAGTCTCAGGCTTTAAGCATACAAACTGGCCCTATTAAGACTACACATCCTGTTCAACTGCTTCCTCTGCCAAAAACTGTTTCAAAATAAAAGTCCTCACTACTAGCCTGGGTGTTCCCATGCTGCCTTGCGCGCAATTTGATTCACGCTGCTAAGGCAGCCTGAGATAGGGAACCAATCACAGAACAGGTGGGAAAGCAAGACGATGATGAGCTATGCACAGACGCATTTGATAGACATCCGTGGCACCCAATAAACGGATCTGGGCATTTTTTTCAAATACAAGAAAATGAACGTTTGGTTCCCAGACCACGTCACATTGAGAAGTGGTGGTGCTAGCCAGGCTACCTCACTACAATATTTCACTGTTAAACAATTTAATCCTTTAAACTACTGAACTTTTTTACTGTTCAGCCATTGTAACTGTTACTTGTCATCAACTATGACTCCTACCCACTGTAGCTAGTTAGCATGGTTAGCATTGCTAACATTGTTAACATTTTTAGCATAACTGCTAAAACTGATTAGCCAAGTTAGCTAAGTAACATGGTTAGCATAGTTAGCAGAGGTGGGACCAAGTCACTGTTTGGCAAGTCACAAGTAAGTCCCAAGTCTTAGCAGTCAAGTCCAAGTCAAGTCCCAAGTAAATACAGAGAAGGGCAAGTCGAGTCCAAGTCCAAAGTCACATCAAAGCCAAGTCGAGTCCAAGTCCAACTCCCAATCTTTTTCAAGTCCTGAACAAGTCATCAGGTACTCTTCACTTAATAATGCCATTATTAGACTATCAATCATAATTTTAACACATCAATCTAATCTACAGTATT
Organism: Alosa alosa; assembly: GCF_017589495.1. NCBI lineage: Eukaryota > Metazoa > Chordata > Actinopteri > Clupeiformes > Clupeidae > Alosa > Alosa alosa. The sequence continues at coordinate 35,405,247 of NC_063198.1, forward strand.
TTTTTTATAAATACAGATTAAAATATGTTCAATGGTTCTGTCTTGAAAGCTTTTACGATATATGCATGCGCATACCTGTGAAATATACGCATGAGCATACCTGAGTAATCTGTACGAAACATATAGCTATAAGACACTCAGCACAGCAGCAAATATATATTGTTTTTCCAAATTGCAGCGTCCACTGTAAGAATGAGTAATAATTTGACTGATGGCATTTCACTGTGCTAGGCCACAGATTTGCCTGCTAAATTATTAAATTGCTGCAGTTAAATATTTTACGTTTTTGTTAGGGCTGTCAAACGATTAAAAAAACGAATTAATCTCGTATTTTGTAAATTTTTACTCGTAAATTTTCTCCCTAAAGACTAAGCTTCTTATATGGCCTATTAAATACAGCATAAATCACAAAATTACTGAGTAACAAGGTAAAACACAAAGGTAAAAGTAAAACACTTCTATATTATTTAAATGATAATAATGACACAGTAATTTTGTTTTAAAGTATTCATTTCTTAAATACATGTGATGCTGTTTAACTCGTTTGTAAATGGTGCACTGTCACTTTAAGCCCATTGTGTGCCACTGTCCACACATTCTCCTAATGATCTTTTTTACCAGCTCCATTCAAATATAGCTATGGCCAGAGCTAGTCCACAAACTCTAACATTGTTTGTGCCACATGTATAGCACAATAATAACAATGGTAAGCATGATATTAAGTTATAACAAACAGCTTTCATTCCTTTGGAAATAAAAGCATGTAATGACATGATGCTTGCTAGACATTTTCTGTTTGCAATTAAAAGTGAATTATGAGCCTGCAGCCAGTAGCCACCTAGCTGAGTGGAATGTGTTTCAATCGGCATTTCATGTGCTTCATGTAAACGAATTATTGAAGACTTCAAGACTCACCAGTTCCATTACACAAAGGCAAAGACAACTCTTCATATTCTTGTCCATTTTCCAAATCACAGTGAGCGCAGCTTTTGTCAAAGTGCCCTGGCTCTCACAGTTTATAACAGTAGCCTAGTGAGAACCAGATAAACCCATAATTTCCTCTAATCTCGTCTTTGTTTCCTTCATGATTTCATTTTATAACGTTTTATATTTAAAAGGAGATATCAATGTCCCTTCCCTTGTGGCAGCTGAAACGCATTCTCAATTAAATGGAGTAGGCTAGCATACGTTGAAGTTGGATCTTAATGGAGAGGACCGAAAAGGATCATCTTTATGTACCATGCTGTTGGTTTGACATTGTAAATGTTGTCTAACAAGAATGCAAATCGGTTTGCAGTAAAGCTATAATATTTATTTAATATGGGTCCTTCCTCTGTCTCTTGGTGCCCTACACACAGTGCGTGATGCGTGGTGGTAACAGAAGCACTGACTGATCATCACTGTGCTCTGCCTGTTTGTGTCCACTATGTGTTTTGTTTTTTTCGTCGCGAAGTAAAAGCATCTCTGGGGTGACTGGTCCACGATCAGGAAATGTATTTTTTGACTCGAGACATGTCAAGTCAAAGAGGCAAAGTCCGAGTTAAGTCTCGAGTGAATAGTATTCAAGTCCAAGTCGAGTCGCAAGTCATGCCTAATTTTATCAAAGTCGAGTCTGAAGTCATTAAAATCACGACTCGAGTCTGACTCGAGTCCAAGTCATGTGACTCGAGTCCACATGTCTGATAGTTAGCATGCTAGTTAGCATTTTTAGCAAAACTGCTAAAAATGATTAGCTAAGTTAGCTAAGTAACATGGTCAGCATAGTTAGCATGCTAGCATGTTAATTAGCATAGTTAGCATAACTGCTAAAAATGATTAGCTAGGTTAGCTAAGTAACATGGTTAACATAGTTAGCATGCTAGTTAAAATAGTTAGCATACCTACTAAAAATGATTAGCTAAGTTAACTAAGTCACATGGTTAGCATACTTAACATGTTAGCATGCTAATTAGCATGCTTTGCATACCTACTAAAAATGATAAGCTAGGTTAGCTAAGTCACATGGTTAACATAGTTAGCATGTTAACATTGCTAACATGCTAGTTATAATTTAACCATTTAAATTATCCACCTATTTAACCGTTCAATCATTCCAACTATATTAAACCTTATCTACCAAGCAAATCATTTAACTATATAAACTATCCACCTATTTAACTGTTCAGTCATTCCAACTATATTAACCTGTTGTGGAGTACGGTCACAAATATGTGATCAGATGCAGCTGGGCCCCTGGGAGTACGATCACAAATATGTGATTAGAACGTTTTCGAAAAAGGTTCTATAACATGATGCAACAATTACCCTCAGGGACTTTTCTGCCATTAACCCTTAAAGGAGTACCGTCACACCGGTGTGACGGGAATGTTGAGAAATGAACGTTCTAAAGAATATCTGGGTTCATTGAATTCAACATAGAATTTTAGAACCTTCAATTGTTGCGGAACTTAGAACGTTCAAAAACCTACACCTTTAAGGGTTAAACAATTTTACGAACACTGAAACTATAGAACGTTCGCGTAGAATTCTAGAAGGAGCCAGGAAAATAATTCACTCTCTGGGGAACGGCATTGTCTTAAAGAATTCACTCCTCAACAGGTTAAACCTCATCTACCTAGCAACCAATATAGTTTGTTTTTACTCTGTATGATATTTTACTGTATCACTGTATCTGTATCATATTTTTTGCATTTTCATGCACTGTATTTCCTTCAGGAAATGCTTATCTAGTTATTATTATTCCGCTTACCACTTTTTCCGTAAGCAATTTCTCTTGAACAGTTAAACTTAGAAACTTCATTCAAACTTTGTTACGTAGGTCTTCAAACGGACCAAGCTGCTATGTCTTTTCAACTTTGAAACTTTTATACTTTTTAAACTATTAAAGAAAAACTTTTTAAAAATCCCCATAGACTTAACATTGCCGATTGTGACATTATAATACGGCCATTAAGCAATTAGAATCCTATGCCAGGTGTTCAGGCCACCTGCAGACTCAGGCTTTAAGCATACAATCTGGGTCAATTAAGACTACACATCCTATTCAACTGTTTCCTCTGCCCAAAACTGTTTTAAAAAAGAAGTCCTCACTACAATAATCCACTGTTAAACAATTTAACCCATTAAACTACTGACATTTTTACATTCAACTTTTAAACGGTCTACTTTTAAACTATCATTAAACTATCTATTAAACTAGCTGTCTATCAACAACTTTTAACTTGTCATCAACTATGACTCCTACCCACTGTAGCTAGTTAGCATTGTTAGCATGGTTAACACTTTTAACAAAACTGCTAGAAAACATTAGCCAAGTAGCATGGTTAGCATAGTTAGTATATATTTGCATAGTTAGCATTTTTAGCAAAACATTAGCTAAGTAGCATGGTTAGCATAGTTAGCATGTTAACATTCTTAGCATAGTTAACATTTTTAGCAAAACTGCTAGAAAACATTAGCTAAGTAACATGGTTAGCATTGTTAACATGTTAGCATTTTAGCAAAACTGCTAGAAAACATTAGTTAAGTTAGCTAAGTAACCCTGTGGAACTGCACTGTGACTCAAGGCCCTAACATGTTGCTGCTTCATATCAAGCCTGATATACTTGAAATGACTGCATATCAATGTAAATATACAGTACACACAAGCACAAGTTTAAACTTCATGTAAATGCTATCAATGTTATCACTCTGCCACAATGCTGCTATGTAAATATACAACACAACTACCTTTTTTTTTAATATATATTCTATATTTCTATATTCTAATATATGTTCTATATTTCTGTCTCGCACTTTAATGTCTGTATGTGGTATGTCTGTATATATTTTTTTTTATTGTCTATGGCTATGTCTAAAGTATGTCTATGTCTGTATTTAAAGTATGTCTATGTCTGCATGGGAAAGTAAGAAACGAAATTTCAATTCTTTGTATGACCAGTGCATGTAAAGAAATTGACAATAAAGCCGACTTGACTTGACTAAGTAGCATGGTTAACATTGTTACCATAGTTAAAATTGTTAGCATAATTGCTAGCAAACATTAGAGCCATTCCAACTTTTAGTTATCGTCAATTATCTACCTATACACAGCCATTAAACTATTTGAATATCAACATTCATTAAACTTTCAGTCTGTCAACAACTATTTACACAGCTACAACTATTCAACTTTTAAACAGTCTACTTTTAAACTATCATTAAATCTATCTATTAAACTAACTGTCTATCAACAACTTTTAACTTGTCATCAACTATGACTCCTACCCACTGTAGCTAGTTAGCATTGTTAGCATGGTTAACACTTTTAACAAAACTGCTAGAAAACATTAGCCAAGTAGCATGGTTAGCATAGTTAGTATATATTTGCATAGTTAGCATTTTTAGCAAAACATTAGCTAAGCAAAGATGGTTAAGATAGTTAGCATGTTAACATTCTTAGCATAGTTAACATTTTTTAGCAAAAACTGCTAGAAAACATTAGCTAAGTAACATGGTTAGCATTGTTAACATGTTAGCATTTTAGCAAAACTGCTAGAAAACATTAGTTAAGTTAGCTAAGTAACCCTGTGGAACTGCACTGTGACTGCGCAGCCTAACATGTTGCTGCTTCATATCAAGCCTGATATACTTGAAATGACTGCATATCAATGTAAATATACAGTACACACAAGCACAAGTTTAAACTTCATGTAAAATGCTATCAATGTTATCACTCTGCCACAATGCTGCTATGTAAATATACAACACAACTACCTTTTTTTTTTAATATATATTCTATATTTCTATATTCTAATATATGTTCTATATTTCTGTCTCGCACTTTAATGTCTGTATGTGGTATGTCTGTATATATTTTTTTTTATTGTCTATGGCTATGTCTCAAAGTATGTCTATGTCTGTATTTAAAGTATGTCTATGTCTGCATGGGAAAGTAAGAAACGAAATTTCAATTCTTTTGTATGACCAGTGCATGTAAAGAAATTGACAATAAAAGCCGATTTGACTTGACTAAGTAGCATGGTTAACATTGTTACCATAGTTAAAATTGTTAGCATAATTGCTAGCAAACATTAGAGCCATTCCAACTTTTAGTTATCGTCAATTATCTACCTATACACAGCCATTAAACTATTTGAATATCAACATTCATTAAACTTTCAGTCTGTCAACAACTATTTACACAGCTACAACTATTCAACTTTTAAACAGTCTACTCTTTAACTATCATTACACTATCTATCTATTAAACTAACTGTCTATCAACAACTTTTAAACTATCTACATTCAACTTTTAAACGGTCTACTTGTAAACTATCATTAAACTAGCTGTCTATCAACAACTTTTAAACTATACATTCAACTTTTAAACGGTGTACTTTTAAACTACCATTAAACCATCTATCTATTAAACTAGATGTCTATCAACAACTTTTAAACTATCTACATTCAACGGTCTACTTTTAAACTATCAACTTTTATTAAGCTTTGCAACCACCATGTCTATCCTAGCATCACCGTAGTAACCATCTCTGTATTATCTATTGTAACTATACATGATATTTTACATCACAACTTTTGCATTTTCATGCACTGGTAATTCCTTGGAATTGCATTTCTAGTTATTACTGATAAGCGTCAAGGTGGTGGTGGCCCCAATTTGCCTATGTTTTTGTAATATAATAAACACAGTTACACTTTTTTAAACTATTTCAGCTTGTGTAGGCCTATCAGTAATTTCTGAACATACCAATAATACATATAACCAGGCAGTAGATGTCAACCAGAATGACAAGCTGTGGAAAATGCACTGGTTTCTGATAAAATAGTGCTGTTCCTGCACTGACACATTTTATTTTTGTGAAGCCACAGGTGTAAGCTCTCAAATACTTTTAAAATGTTGTTCCTATCTGCTACAGAGGCTGAGAAATCAATCATTCAGTAGGCGTTGACACAATTTCTGAATTTCCAGAAAAACTTCAGGTTTTAGGGGGTTTTCGGAAATCAACCTTAGGTTTTACAGGCATTTTTTCCAGGCGTTTTAGACCTAAATGGGTTAATCTAATAATGGAGCGGCCTGAATGCGGGACTATTGACTGGACGGACCAACTCTGACTTCAACTGAACGTAGAGACACACACGCGCGGGACCACTTTGCGGGTGCCTCTCTCTCTCTCTCCCTCTCTCTTAGCAGGATTTGTCACAGCTAAAGTCAAATTATAGCCTAGGTGCTTCTACATCAACCGCTATCGACAGGAAAGGAAAACAAAAGTTTAGCAATCAGGAACCATCAGGAATTTTGCAAACACAGAAGCACAATAGCCTATAACGCGAGAGAACATGGATGTGTTCTCCATTTTAGGAACGTTATGATCAATTGCGGACGTGAACAGACAGCTACAGACGCGGAGCGCATGGTAGGCCTACTTTCACTTTCTAGTGTGCGCATTCATTACATGAAAGATAATTAGTAGCAAAACAGCGATATAATATTACATATGGCAGTGAGTTGTGTTTTCAAATGTTTTCATGCATGTCTAGATAACGGGTGAGGAATGTTTAGGAGACAGACTATCATAAATCCTGGGGTCTTTTATTTAGGCTGCGCAAAGCACAGCACCTTTATTTGGGGCAGGCTTGTATTTGAGGCTACCCTGGAAATCCAGAGTTCTAGCGAGAGCACAATGGAATTGTCTCTGCGAGACACTCTGGCAAAGAGAAATGATGCACGTTACTTTTACCCAACATTCCGATGCACCAGCTAAACTGATGAAGACTGCAACGTTGGAGGACAGTACACATTGGTCGTAGTGTTATCCGATTGCGTCAAAGTCCGAAATCATTCAGAGTAAACATGGTCTAGTGTTATCCAATTTGCGTGCAGTGAGATTTTTAAATGCATGCTTGTTGCACTCGAAAGTTGGGCCATTAAATTGTTCTTTGCCAGACCCTTAATCTTTCTAGATTATCAGGGTCTGGATTTTCCAGGTTAATTTGAGGCAGCTAGGCCTTTATTTCTTACGTGGTGCGTTTTATTGTGAGACATATACGACGGAGTATTAGGGCCACACATGAAAGAGAAAAATATTTTTGCCATGGCGAGATTAAACTTCGACATGTTGACTTTAAAGTCGACATGTCGACGTTAAACTTCGACATTTCGAGAATAAAGTTGAAATTTAATGTCGACTTTAATCTCGACGATGTCGACTTTAAAGTCGCCATGTCGACATTAAACTTCGACATTTCGAGAATAAAGTTGAAATATCATATCTACTTTAATTCGGACGCGGTCGACTTTAAAAAGTCGACATGCTGACATTAAACTCGCAATAGGCCCTACTGTTTAAACATAGCCTACACAGTTTAAGCTATGTAGCCTACACTAATAGGCCTACACAATATATTACATGAAAAATGGGCTTCAAATAGGTGTTATTTCAGATAGATTGCAGATATTTAGATAGATTGCGTCTTGTCTGTTAACTATCATTGCCGTCATCGTGAAGTGCTGTCTCGGTTTATGGAAATACTATGCCGTTTAGGCTAAATAGCTAGAAAAATGTATGTATCCAATTATATAATGTTTCTATACAAAATGTTATTTCACTCTGTTTTACGTGGTTAAGGCTACTGCACATCCAAATAACTGCCCTTCATGACCCACGGGCGTCACTCTCCATAGGATAACATGGCAAAACTCATTTTTCTAAAACTGCTTTTCCATGTCTCACCTGCAATACGTAGCCTATAGGAGGCTAGAAACACAGGTATAGCCTAAGCATATATACTATTTTAATCCCATTGAGAGAATATGTGTCCATGCACTTTATTTATGCACTTTGTGTGCATATGTGTGCAAGTAGGCTACTAGCCTACATGGGGAGGTCGGGAGGACAGCTTCATTCGTCCCTCCATAGACATTCAGCAATGGGCTGTTTTGCATCCATTACAAACAAGCAACGTGAAAGTCTAGGATTGGGGAGAGCACCTAGTATGCCTCTAGTGCATAAGCATGAAGTTGAACATTTAGATGCAACAACTAAATGTTTAGAACAACACTTTAATAATAGGCCTACAATAAATAAATAAACCGCTATGACGTTTAGGCTACTTTTGACCATCGCATTTATCGCCTGTAACTCTGTGATAAGGACCTAACAGCAAAGTATTTGGCTGAGCAACGTAGGTTAATATGTTCTATGTTTTGTCCACATGATATAGGCCTATGTCTAATCATTGTTGCACTCGAGCACTCTGAATCATTGTTGCACTTGTTGCATTGTTTCATTCGTCCTCCCTTTCAATCGTCCCGAGCGGTCGTTCTCTCTCCAAACTAACTTTATTCTCAAAATGTTGAGTTTAATGTCGACACCTCGAGATTAAAGTCGACATGATATTTCAACTTTATTCTCGAAATGTTGAGTTTAATGTCGACATGGCGACATTAAAGTCGATACGTCGAGATTAAAGTCGATATTACATTTCAACTTTATTCTCGAAATGTCGAGTTTAATGTTGACATGGCGACTTTAAAGTCGACATGTCTAGTTTAATCTCGTCATGGCAAAAATATTTTTTTCCTTCATGTGTGGCCCTAATACTCCGTCGTAGACATAGCCTAAGGCCTACTTCGCTTGGAGCGGCATACCGGTAGGCTATCAAAAGCAGAAGATGTTCGATTTGGGATTTAATTTACGTTTGCTAAATATCGGGACTATTGACCTGAAATCTGTGGGGTATTTGATGGTTTCATGTAGTTGAAAGAGTGTCGGGATTTCCATCCGCTTATTGCGAGATTAAGGCATCCGTTTTCATTCATTCACGTGCTGACGTGCTGAGCTGTAATGGAAACCTTATTCCGAGTTCGAGTGTTCGCTTTTTTCCAAATCATCTTCTCCATCACACACACTTACACACACACCAGGCTTACCTATTCACAGATGCACCTCTGCCTGGTAGAGCATGGATTTGTGTAAGCATGTTTGTGTGCTTGTGTGTGTGTGTGTGTGTGTGTTTGTGTTAGGGCTGTGCAATTAATCCTATTTCAATTTTTGGCTCCAAACAATCACAAAAATAGTATAATCGAGAAAAACTATTATTTTGCCACATTCCGTGAAGAAATAGGGTTTTTGGAAATACATACAATTTCAACTCCTACAGAGGCCTGATTAACACGTTTCTTTAAGCCCCGCACTCGACACGCCTCTCCCCTCTGTTCACAGGCCACTCAATCAGATTTGGTATCTGTGTGTGCTCCTGCAGTCGATAGCATCATGAACCAGGCCAAAATTGTAACTAGCGCATTTTCTGCTTGTTTGCTATTATCACTGTCAATCGAGGCGACCAAATTACTCAAAGAAGCGTTTATTGGTGCACGAAGATCACATTACATTCAAACTTGCGTTGTTTTTAACACATCTCTGTGTATTTCTTACACAATATATATGTTGAAAATGTGTGTGTAATATGTGTGTGTGTGTGTGTGTGTGTAATGTGTGTGTGTGTAATATGTGCGTGTGTGTGCTCATGTGTGTGTGTGTAATATGTGCGTGTGTGTGTAACGTGTGTGTGTGTAACATGTGCGTGTGTGTGTGTAATATGTGTGTGTGTGTGTGCTCATGTGTGTGTAATATGTGCGTGTGTGTGCAACATGTGGGTGTGTAATATGTGTGTGTGTGCTTATGTGTGTGTGTGTCCCGGTAGGGTGCGGTGCTGGCCTTTCTCTGCCCTGAGGACCCATGCCAACCTCCCTGCCGCCCCCAGCTCTCCCAGAATGTGAATGAACTCCAGTGAATGATGTGAACCCACACACACACGCACACACAGGGCTGAGGCCGGGTGAGGGGGCGACACTGACGACAACTTCAGAACACACACACACACACTGACAAACAGCGAGGATAGCAGCAGCAGCAGGGACGAGGAAGCCCTCCTACAGGGATGCTTGAAAAGATGAACCCCAAACAAAACCACATGCTGGGGAGATAAGAGTCCATCTCCTGGCCAGACAAACACCGCCTACACCACTAACACACAAGAGGGCAAATCAGCATTTCAAAACAGCACTCAAAGGCATCAAAGACACCCACATATGCACAATGAGCAATGAGAGAAGCACTCAACACACACACACACATGCACACACACACATACACACATGCACACACACATACACACACACGCACACCCATACACACCATGCACACACACATGCACACACGCACAATTGAGAAGCAGCCCGACAGTGACAAGAGGTCTTACTGGAGGACAAACAACAAACAAACAGAGAAGCAGTGTGTGTCAGTAGCAGGGAGTGTGTGTGTCGTTAGCAGGGAGAGTGTGTGTCGATAGCAGAGAGTGTATGTGTCGTTAGCCTGGTGTTGTTAGCAGGGAGAGTGTGTGTCGAAAGCAGGGAGTGTGTGTGTCACTAGAATATCTCTAGGATTTAGGAAGTCTGATGCTAGCATGTCTGTTAAAGAGTGTGTGTGACACTGGTATGTCTCTTCAGGAGTTGAGAAGTTGACGTGTGAGGTGCACTTGCTGGACATAGGCGCAGTGTTGACGTGTGAGGTTCACTTGCTGGACATAGGATTAGGGTTAGGACGTGTGAGGTTCACTAGGAGCAGTGTGTGGATGAGGACTGGAGGTTCTGCATGGAGGGTTGTTAGGTGCACATAGATAGGGATGTCAGCAGTGGTGGCTAACGCTAACAGGGTTGCACATAGATAGGGAGGAATGGCTAACATCTGCAGGGGTGGCTAACGCTAACAGGGTTGCACATAGATAGGGAGGAATGGCTAACATCTGCAGGGGTGGCTAACGCTAACAGGGTTGCACATAGATAGGGAGGAATGGCTAATGTCAGCAGGGGTGGCTAATGCTAACAGGCTTGCACATAGATAGGGAGGAATGGCTAATGTCAGCAGGGGTGGCTAATGCTAACAGGGTTGCACATAGATAGGGAGGAATGGCTAATGTCAGCAGGGGTGGCTAATGCTAACATGGTTGCACATAGATAGGGAGGAATCGCTAACATCAGCAGGGGTGGCTAATGCTAACAGGCTTGCACATAGATAGGGAGGAATGGCTAATGTCAGCAGGGGTGGCTAATGCTAACAGGCTTGCACATAGATAGGGAGGAATCGCTAACATCAGCAGACATGGCTACTGCTAACATGGTTCCACATAGATATTAAGGAATTGCTAACATCAGCAGGGGTGGCTAATGCTAACATGGTTGCACATAGATAGGGAGGAATCGCTAACATCAGCAGGGGTGGCTAATGCTAACATGGTTGCACATAGATAGGGAGGAATCGCTAACATCAGCAGGGGTGGCTAATGCTAACATGGTTGCACATAGATAGGGAGGAATGGCTAATGTCAGCAGGGGGGCAGGGGCGCGACCAGCTATTCGAGAGGTCAAGGCGGCCCGACCAACTAAACCGAGAGAGCCAATAAAAAAGTGACCGCATTGAAACTCTACCGTTGGTTCAATAACAGACACATATTTGGCCAATATCGTGGTTTAAACAAATCACAGATAGTGAAGGGCAGGACCTCCCCTCTGATTGGCCGTGGCCCAGTGCCTGTGTGTAAATTTGAAAATGCGTGTGCTGCAGAGAGAGAGAGAGGTCAGAGACCCGTCAGATAAACAGAGTGGATGTAGTTGCATTACAGTGTGGTCACATAGGCTGAGACAAATGTCCCCTCTCCCCACTGCCTTTCGGCAGCTGGCAACAGCAAACCGATCAGACGAGCCCGAAATGATGATCAAGTTTATCGTTGCCTACGATAGACCTAGTGAAACTTCCCTTCACCAAGTTCAGTCCGAAATAATTATTCACCAGAAAAATAGTTTGAACGTGGGAGTAACCCGGTTTTCAACAGCAATATTCGTTTTGCGCGCGAGTTGTGTAAACTCATTCTGATGGCATCAATCAATTTAATCCGGTATTTGGCGCAAACCTAATATCACTGCTACATTTAAAGCCCGAATATTCCCTGCATGTATAACTGTGGTCATTGTGTACGGTGAATTGAATGAACACATTTAGATCAAGCATGGCAAGTCATTGCAATAGCCTATAATAATAGGCCTACCATTTTGTTACTGCATTAACCATAGTGATGTTCTTATTGAAAATTTAAAAATACTAAAATTAAAAAGTTTATTGCATTGTGGGGCTGTCAAATGATTATTGCAATCATCATTGCAAAATCACATACTTGGAACATCTCTTTAAATTGTGCTCAAATACATTTCTATGGAAGATGCTAGCATGGCGAGCTGGTTTAGCCAAGGCCTAAAGATCATGAAGGATAGTATGTAAGACATTGAGCCATGAGATGTGCAGTTTGAAGCCCGTAAAAGACGTGCACTGTTAATTTACTCACTGTTATTTTTATTTAATTCATCTTGAGATGTTTTAAGTTTAAATTTCAGCTCAGTGAAGCACTTAAGCAGCAACACTTCATTAAGTTACTTTTCTTGTAGAATTGTAAATCATAAGTCATAGGACAACCTATATAGGACAGTAATTAAGGAAAAAAAGTGAACCTGCTGCGGTGTTAAATGCGTTGTGGTTGAAAATTTGGGTGCACCTTACTTTTGTGCTGGTGCACCTAAGAAAAAAAGTTAGGCGCACCAGTGCAACCAGTGCAAAAAGTTAGTCTGGAGCCCTGAAGGATGGCTAATGCTAACAGGGTTGCACATAGATAGGGAGGAATGGCTAATGTCAGCAGGGGTGGCTAATGCTAACAGGCTTGCACATAGATAGGGAGGAATGGCTAATGTCAGCAGGGGTGGCTAATGCTAACAGGGATGCACATAGATAGGGAGGAATGGTTAATGTCAGCATGGGTGGCTAATGCTAACAGGCTTGCACATAGATAGGGAGGAATGGCTAACGCTAACAGGCTGCCCCAGAGTTCCCAGAGGGAGACCAGGCCTGCACTAACACACAGGGTCCATTGTGTGTGGAGACAGGGGAGCAGTTTAGCATTTCCCCTGCACTGAAGAAAGACTAGAGCAGAGAGATACAGGATAGGCTCTCTAAGGAACAGTCTACTATAGGAACAGTCTCTCACATACATTAGGAACTGTCCTTTATCTAAAATAGGAAAAGTCTCTCACATACATTAGGAACAGTCTCACGCACAGCTAAAATAGGAACAGTCTCTCACATACAGCTACAGTAGAAACAGGCTAGATAGATATATAGATAGATTATTTTGAATTTCCCCTGGGGATCAATAAAGTATCTATCTATCTATATACTTCCCTGCTGGAAAAAACAGCTTGTTTGACCACCCTATAATGGTTGACTTGCTAGACCAGCAAATTTCTTGCAAAAACATACCTTCAGCTGGTTTGCCCAGCTTATGATGGTAATTCAGCTGGTTTTGCTTGTCGTACCACCTCAAGCTGGTCATTTTAGCTGGTGTTGCTGGTCTATAGTGCTGGTTTAACTGGCCATGCCAGCTTATGTTGATCATTCTACAGTAGCAAACCAGCATGACCAGCTTGACAGGCTGGTCACCAGCATGACCATCTTGCACCAGCTGTATCCCACAAGACAGGCTGGTCACACCAGTATGACCAGCTTCCTCAGATGGTCACACCAGCATATCCAGCTGGTGGCCCAACAAGCTACACCAGCAAAGATCAGCAAGAGCTGGAAGAAAACCAGCAAAGACCAGCTAAAACCAGATACCAGCATAAGCAGGGTTTATTGATCCCCAAGGGGGGCTACACACTACATACATTCCTGGTGCGGGACAAGAACCAAGATGTTCATCAGAAGTGGATCATAAATATGAAACCCAACCCTCCCAGAGCTCAGATAGTTCTGATCTTCAATAAGAGCCGTTAGTTCAATAAGAGCGTATTTGTGTGTGTGTGTGTGTGTGTGTGTGTGAATGTGTATGCATGCATTCATGCGAGTGTGTGTGCGTGTGTGTGTTTGAGTGTGTGTGTGTGTGTGTGTAGTGGCTCACATCTCTGTGGCTCTTCTGTGGGGTGTTAATCTGATGGGACATCACAGCCCTCTGACACGGCACTGAGAATGTATTAATCCAGAACACACACACACACTCCCTCTCCCAGGGTCAGGTTGGGTTAGAGTTGGGTCAGGTTAGGGGTTGGGTTAGAGTTGGGTCAGGTAAGGGTCAGTGCTAGCATTAGCAGCATGGAGGCTCTCTGTGGGCAGCAGCTCAGCATGTGCATCTAAATGCAGCTTTTCTCTGCTCCCATTTCAATCAGTAGTAATGAGGTCAAAGACCTCTCTCTCTCTCAAACACACACACACACTCTCAAACCCACTCTCTCTCTCTCTCACACACACACATACCCATACAAACTCCACTCTCTCTCTCTCACACACTTACTCTCTTACACACTCTCTCTTTCCTCTGCAGAGTTGCTAATCTGGATAAAGCCCTGAGCCCCTGAGTGTCATCTGAGATCAGGCTCACACAGGCTTAGAGCATGCACAGAGGCCTGCACCCTGCCGCTCACAAGGAGGACAGAGCTATCCCACAAGCCTCTACTCACCTCTCAGGAGGACAGAGCTATCCCACAAGCCTCTACTCACCTCTCAGGAGGACAGAGCCATCCCACAATGGATGAGACCACCACACCTGTCTCCTAACAGGTGAAGAACCTTGGAGTTATCCTGGCAGTACCCTCTCATAAGAACCTTGGAGTTATCCTGATAGTACCCTCTGATAAGAACCTTGGAGTTATCCTGATAGTACCCTCTGATAAGAACCTTGGAGTTATCCTGGACAGTCCCCTCTCATTTCCCCACCCTATCAATAATGCCTACAGCTACACTGGCTCCCAACGGATCAACTTTAACGGATCAACTTTAAAATCCTGTCGATGACATTCAAAGCCCTCCATAACCTTCGCCCCCTATATATCACAGAACTCCTAAAGCAGACCTATACAACCTCTGGTTCACTGCGATCATCTACAGCCGGATTACTGAGTCTACCTAACGCCAGGCTCACCACAATACAATGGGAACAAGGGCTTTCTCCAGTGCCGCACCCAAACTGTGGAACTCACTCCCCTCATACATCCGTGCTCTCCTGCACTCCATCTTACAATTCAAAACCTCTTCAAACCTTTTCCAGCTAGCTTATGGACTTTAATGTGCCGTTTATTATTGTTATTATTAACATGCCGTTTATTATTGTTATTATTAACGTGCCGTTTATTAGTGTGAAAAAGGATACATCTGCTTTTCACCGACCCATCCTGCTATGGCTTAACTGTCAAAAGACCGCCTTGTGCAATACACAGACTTTGCAACCACACTCACATGCACTCACCTTTCCCTGATTTGTTTCAGGGGTTCATTGTAGTGCTGGGGGGTGTTCCAGAAAGGAGGTTTAACAAACCCTGAGATAAAACTTAACCTCTGGGTTGTCTGACCCTGTGACGACTAAACCAGAGCTGTCGGTTCCAAAACACCGGTTACCAATTAGTTCAATTAACCCCGTGTTGATTAACCTAGAGTTGTGCGCGTTCAAGGTGAACTTATGAAGGCATCATCTATTGAGAGTCGAAAACTGAAACGAAGAGCACCGTATTTTTCAGAGGCAGAGTAGCAAGTTCTCTTCGGGGCTTACAAGGAGGAGAGCTCTTTTTGTCAATCACAATCTCTGTAGCCCAATCACAATCTCTGTAGCCCAATCACATGCCCTCTAGCCCAATCACAATCTCTGTAGCCCAATCACATCTCTGTAGCCCAATCACATGCCTTCTGTAGCCCAATCACAATCTCTGTAGCCCAATCTTTCCAGTAGCAGCAACTGGAATCCATGCATTTCCACGGAATTATTTTTGGAATCTGGTCCCTTATCATACCTGTTCATTCGTACTCGTCGCTCGACTTATCGTGACTAAATTCAAGATGGCGGGGAGCGGTATCTTCCTGAAGGTACTGTCTTTATAAATCGTCTTGTAAATAAACTACAAGTGCTTTTTCAAAGTTCTCAATGTCTCGTTTTAAATGTCAAGGCCCTCGGAAGTCTACCAATGAAGTGTAGAGCTACTTTGAGCCTCGTAAATGGTGTAAAACAGTGATTTATTTGCATGACTAGGCCGATGCCCGAGGCACCTCCTTCGAAAACCTGTTGGCAGCATCGGCTAACTAGCACCAGATTTCGGAGTGCAGGGGACAAGCCGAGATGAGCTACGAGACATACGTTCACACTCGGTATCATGTTTCAACACATTTTAGGTCAATATCACACCGGAATTCTCCTTTAACTCGGGGTATAAGTTAAGTGATAATACGATAGCAGTTATGCGATATATTTGCTTTCAGATAAGATCTGTGTGCGTTCTCGGTGTTGGCATGACTTGTGTGTGTGTGCTGCAAGGAGTGCAGAGGGAGTGTGTGTGTGTGTGTGTGTGTGTGTGTGTGTGTGTGTGTGTGTGTGTGTGTGTTGCAAGGTGTATATATTGCAAGGAGTGCAGAGGGAGTGTGTGTGTGTGTGCTGGGCAGGAGTAGTGTGTATGTGTGCATGTGTGTGTGTGTGTGTGCATGTGTGTGTGTGTGCGTGTGTGTATGTGTGTGTGTGTGTGCGTGTGTGTGTGTGTGTGTGTGTATGTGTGTTGCAAGGTGTATATATTGCAAGGAGTGCAGAGGGAGTGTGTGTGTGTGTGCTGGGCAGGAGTAGTGTGTATGTGTGCATGTGTGTGTGTGTGTGTGTGTGTGCTGGGCAGGAGTAGTGTGTATGTGTGTACTGCATGTATTGCAGTGTTTCCCCTACAATGTATTCATCAGCGGCACAGCGCCGCTCCTGGAATTCAAGCGGCACTGCAAAAAAAGTTGCCTAATTAAAAAAAAAAAAAACATGCAAGTGAACTTCAGGAACAGCTGCCGTTCGTTCAGGTTTGATGTCAACAAATAATAGTAGGCAAACATTGAAGGCGCAGTCAGGGATTCCACAGGAGATCACGCTTGTTTGTGTTTATGTTTAAGTTTATTAGCAGACACAATTTTGTGCAAAAAACGTAGCCTACATTATGTTAACCAAGGAACCAAATTAAACACGCCAGCAAGATAGCTCGCCCAAGTAGCCTATTCCCAGATAAATTCCACCATTGTTTCAATTTTGTTTGTGATACAGGCAATGCTTTCAAGCCATGTTGCTAACATACCTAGGCTGTGAAACTAAGGTCTAGCTAGCCTATTGGTGGGTTTAATTGAATTTGAGTAATAGGATACACAACCATTTACATCTGAAGATAGTTTGTAATTCCCACTCACCAAAATTATAGAAATGATACAAGACACTTATCTCCTATAATCCAAGATAGAATTTCCTCGAGTTTTTGAGCATTTATTTTACCAAATGACATGGAAAACATAATTAATTTCATCCACATATTCTTATACTCTCACCATGCACAACAACACTACTAAGTTAGCTTAAAACCGTGAGAACACCGGTGTGTGTGTGTGTGTGTGTGTGTGTCACCTGAGCAGTGACAGGGTTTCCTGGAGGTCACATGGTTTATCTCAGGAGTTCCTCACAGGTGTGTGTGTGTTTTATTTCCAATGAGGCAGACATTTGGGGCATAACAAGTGGTGTCATTGTGAGCTTTTGTGTGTGCATGGGGGTGTTGAAAGTACTAAATGAGTGGAAAGTGGGGCATATTTGTTGGAACAAGGGGAGTGTCAATATGTGTGTGTGTGTGTGTGTGCACACACGCATGAGTGAGTGAGTGAGAAAGGTATTTGATGTGTGCATTAGTGTATATCTATAGGAGTATGTGTGTGTGAGTGAGAGAAAGAGGTGCGTGTGTGTGTGTGTTTGTGTGTGTGTGTGTGTTTGTGAGTGTGTGTGTGTGGGAAGTGTGTGTGCTGGTATCCCTCCACACACAACCCAGTCTGTCTGCTGCACAACAACTACGAGAGGGAGACTGCAGCAAATCATGAACGGATGCCCTGCATACACACATTAACACACACACATGCACACACGCACACAAACACACACACACACGCACAAGGATGCCCTGCTTACAAAGGACTTCACATCCGTGGCATCGTCACCTTTAACCTACTACACACTATCCGAAGCACAGGGGAGGACCTGGACACTTTGAGGCCCATGGCAAAGGATTCCGAGGCCCCTCCGAGCCCCCCACACACACACACACACACCACAACCCTAAAACTAAAACACACTTTGGCATACTCAAATACAACAAATACTTTTTGCCATAGATGAAAATCAAGAAACAGTAGTAAAAACCTTTGAAAGTATTACAATTTTTAATGGTGTGTATGTCTGTCTGTGTATGTGTGAGTGTGTGTGTGTGTGTGTGTGTGAGAGAGAGAGAGAGAGAGAGAGAGAGTGTAGGCTAGGGGTTTGGGGTCTCTGTGTGTGAATATACTCTATGTAGCTATGTACTGTAAGAGAGTCTGTCCGTGTAGGCTATGTGTAGAAGAGAGGGAGAGAGTGAGAGTGAGTGTGTGTGTGTGCGTGCAAACTAAATGAGGTGTTTGATCTTCCAAAAAGCCGACATCCAAAACAATAAACAGCGTATGCACTGACCGAATAAACTAGCCATTTTCTGTTTATTTTTTCTAAATTTTTCATGGTTTTCATGGTCATGTAATAATGTTCAACCGTGAATCTTCTGGGTGGTTTATCTGCATTTTTGGGGAATTCAAAGTTATTAATTTGCACAGGGCCTTTTTTAACGATTTCAACTCGCTCTGCATCTCTTACGGTGTCTTGCCATAACGCAGGGTCGTCACTGTAGTTAGCTAGGTATCGTGTTTGGGCTACTCACGTTACTGGTTTTGTTGTACCCAAAGCTTCTGCTACTGAAATGGTGTCCGTAGCAGCACCAGTGTGGACTTCAGCAGTGACAGTGATCTTGTCCCTCACGACTGTTTCACTTAGATCAACATCATAATCATCATCATCATCAGTAGAAGAATATGTAGTGCAAGTTGCCGGTGGTGGTGCATCAGTGCCACAGCTACTGCAGCTAGCATTAGCTACACCACCCAGCTCAGCAGATGTTGCAGATGTTGTTGCATCACTGTCCAAATTACTTTCTTCCGTGGAAGAATTCTTCGACTGGAAGAAGTTGGTTAATTTAGGCAATTTCTTTCTAAAATCTTCCTCCTCCCTTTTTCTTTTTCATTTATTAAAAAAAACAAAAAAGAAAAAAAAACAATATGGGGATGACGAGGCCCCCTGGTGGCCGAGGCCGCCAGGCAATTGCCTGACCATGCCTAATGGCAGGTCCGCCCCTGCCGAAGCAATGAGACTGTTGAAACTCTTACATGAGAATAGGGCTGCGCTATGCTAGGCTACGCTAGGCTACACTATGACTGTCCCATAAATAACTCCCCCAACACCCCTGATATTTCCGACGGACATTATGTAAATGAGCTCGTGTCTGAACCAAGCGAAGAACATGCAGAGATTCTGTTCATGTGCGTCGGTGTCGTTCACACATGACCGCATAATGTCCGCATGTTAGCATCATATCTGAATCACACGAAGGGTCGGACCTCCGTTTGACAAAGCTCCGCATATACTGCGGAGGACGTGTCTGAAAGCAGCTCTTGAGAGAGTGTTTGTGTATGTGTGGTGAGAGTGTGTGTGTATGTGTGGTGAGAGTGTGTGTGTGTATGTGTGGAACTTTACTTATGTAAGCCTTTTGTAAATGGACTGAAGTTCGGTCTAAATATCTACTTTTATCGATTATGCTAATCATCAGCATCTGAGGATTCTGAGATTTCTCATATACATTAGCCATAAGCTAACGCATTAGTTTCTATTCTGTAACTTGGAATGCTAGCCTACATGATTGCTTTTAAACAAAACATTGAAGGAAATAACTGAGCCCGTTGCACAACACCACTCCTGCCTCTTCTCATAGTCTCCTATCCTAGTCACCTCACACACACACACCACACCAAATAGACCAGCAGCATCTCTCTCTCTCTCTCCCTCTCTCTTTCTCACACAAACACACACACACACGAACACCTAACACACCAAATAGACCAGCAGCATCTCTCTCCCTCTCTCTCTCACACACACACACACACCTAACACACCAAATAGACCAGCAGCATCTCTCTCTCCCTCTCTCTCTCTCACACACACACACCAAATAGACCAGCAACATCTCACACACAAAAAAACTGCAACTCCTCTCACACAGGCCAGCATAACACACACACACACACACACATCTCTTACCTGTGAAGGACAGGAGGACGCGAGGGGCCTGTGACTGGTCAGCAGAGGCCAGCGCCAGCGAGCCCAGCAGCAGCAGCACAAGCGGCACAGAGGGCATCATGGTCCTAGAGCCAGCTGGGTTCACACACAAGGCCCGGGGTTCTGCCATAGAGGAGGGAGAGAAGTTAGCACAGGACAGCTACACCATGACAACCTGACATGGGTTAGCACAGGACAGTTACACTATGACAACCTGACATGCAGGTAGGAGATGTGCACAGACTGCTGAGGGTTTTAGAAGAGTGGCCACCCGCCAAGTTGGGTCATTGGGTCACCCTCTCAAGTTGGGTCATTGGATCACACACATACATAGTTTAACAGACAGAAAGGCCACATACTCTGCCATTTTCCAACGGTAAATAAACAGTGAGCTGGCTTATTGTGTATTTGCCTGATAAAAGTTTGAAATCAATTATAAAGTTATCTATCTCTATCGATTATCTATCTCGAAATGCGCGTGCCGGTAAGACGACAGGTTCCCCTGCGCTCGCGCGGAAAGTGTCTTATCTTCGCCTGACACGAGCGCACACTGCACATAGCTGGCACATCACACAGTATCACTACAAACTTCACGCGCATCGTTATTCTGAACAACAATGCTGTATTCATGTCCAAAAATACTGCATTTCTAGCAGGTCTAGGTTACAGTGCAATGCTATTCTGCCCAGCGCGAAATACGACATACCTGCATATGAACGGCAAGCGATTCTTCAAAAACTGCCGTTAAACTGCCATTTTGTCACAAAACAGCAATTTTGACCCTTGAACACGGAGTTCCTTTTAAGGTACAGACCATCGACTTAAATGCGCAGTCTTGAAAGCTGCGGAGCCGAAACATGCAACGACAAGTCAAGTTTTACGGGGGGAACCAGCTGTTCAAACTTCAGTTATTGCAGGCAATTTGCTAATTGGTCACCTATTTATTCTAATTCACACAACCATTGTTCACATAAAGGTGAAATTAAACAACCGTCTGCTCAGAAATTATTTGAAATGAACACACTGAAGATCCGACAAACATCCCCACAGACGGACCAGCAACCTGGCTACTACCTACGTTTACAACGGAATTCAGTTATATTGTTCATCTGATGGGTGTAGTTGAGACTAAATGCAAGTAAACACAGTTTATACACCTCTGAAATGTATCCACTTCTTATTAGAGTTTATACACCTCTCAAAAGAGTTTTTTCACCTATTGCAACTTTTAACTTTAAAAAGCACACTGTATTATCCACATTCACAATATGTAGGCTACACATTTATCAACACTCTATGAATCATTAAATACACTTGTATGTATTGTTAAAAACATTAGACAATAACCTCTACCGTCATCAAACATGTTCGGAATGCTTTTTTAAAATCTGATACCACATGGCCCAATCCACCTTACCGTGATCACGTAATTCAGTTTACCCACCTCTTATTTTACCACTTCAAGACGCTATATAAAATAAATTATTATCATTATTTATTATCTCTATGCACTGGTCAACACAATGGACATGTAAGGCAATATTGCACAAATCTCTTGACTTGCTTCAATAGGCCCACTAGCCTACCTGTTAGAGTCTAACAAGCCTATAGTAATTGCATTTTGAAGGTAGAAGTCCTAGTGTATTCCGAACAATAATTGTAGCCGAATTCTTAGACGAAAGCAACAGATGAGTGAAGCTGTCCTGTCCTTACCAAACACACACCTCCAAACACCAAATTCATGACAAAAACACAGACACTTGTCATGTCAACGGAAATCTAAAACAGACACAGGTCATGTCAACGGAAATCCTGCAAAAGTTTCTCAGGGCTTCTCACAGAAAATCTAAAATATATATATTTCTGCTGGGAATTGGACATATAGAACTTCCCATCCTAGATAGGCATGTGCGTGTTAATGTGTAGACGATGTGATTTCTACGATACGAAATATCATTGTAAGGAACAGTTGACGATCAAAGCAAATTTGTTGTAGCTGATTAACCGGTGGCTACTGGGGACGGAGCGAAGGCTCGCGCACCTAATGTAGCCTGTGGCGGAAAACCGGTCTGTTTAGTGTGCCAATATCTCCATATATTTACATTAAACGGGGTTGTATGAAAAAGTCAATAGAAAGACAAGACGAGAGGTGATTTTGTCAGGAAATTGCACGAATAGAAGTAGGCCTCTCAAACATTTTCGAGCGTAATACCAGCAGCATTCTGGAGCGCTTGACACGGGACGGTTGGACCGCACATTATAAGTCTATAGGGAGTAAGTCGCGGAGAGGACCGCACATTCAGTAGTCTATAAGGTAGGTTAAGTCGCGGAGAGTTCATAGCCTATGCAAGACGCCGTCCATAACACTGGGTCTGAGCGCAATAACACGGGAGTTTTCCGTCTCGGAAGAAGCGCTTTCCGCAGCCTTGTTCAAGTGGTTTACCTGGAGGTTATGTGGTAGCTCCTCTAAGAAAACGTATAGTTTGCTCTCAGAAGTCATCGGAATCAGCAAAGCAGAGGCGAAGAAGTCCCCCTTAACCTCTCCACTTCCACTGCATGTCCCGCTGTCAGCTCCCGCTCGCGCAGAAACACCGGAGTTGCGCTTAGTTCGTAGCACACACACCTGAGCGCGCGGTATTCAACACTACATTCACAGCTTTTACGAGGAACAATATCAGAATCCGAGATGTTCACAAGTTCAGCTTCACATTAACAGAAGTAGATACACGTTGTACTGCTGGTCCCAGTAGCCCACTGAGAAGAAACCCTTTCCGCAAAATAACTCCTGACGTCGCGGCGGCAGACGCAGCCTACTTTGCCCTACTGCTGGGAAGTGCGCCAGCAGGTGGATGCAATGCGCGTATTAGCATAAAACACGCCCAGGGCGGGGTTTACCGGAGCACCACCCCTCAACCTTCCCCAGCCCGCCAACTCTGTGTTAGAGGAATAGGCCTGTGTGATGAAGTAGCCACACAGATGCCCGCCCAGGATGTCATGATCGAGAAAAAGCATGCACACACACACACACACACACACACACACACACACACACACACAGGCAGACTAATTGAGGTGGCCTACACAGTGGGGATAATAGCCCACTCTTCACTGCTCTTGACGATTGTGCCGGGCAGTTTTGAATAGAAGTTCAAAGCGGAGGTTCACCGCTTTTAAGCCTGGTGAGCTCTGGAGACTGATGGAGTCGGCCTGGTGAGCTCTGGAGAGGAGGCTTAGCCTCGTTACTGATAAGTGTTCCAGCTGTCTTATCTGGGCCTGGACTAATAGAGACGTTACACACACAGGTGTTTTCATAAGAGTGTTAAACTTCCTCTCCTCCTCCTTATCTGGGCCTGGACTAATAGAGACGTTACACACACAGGTGTTTTCATAAGAGTGTTAAACTTCCTCTCCTCCTCCTTATCTGGGCCTGGACTAATAGAGACGTTACACACACAGGTGTTTTCATAAGAGTGTTAAACTTCCTCTCCTCCTCCTTATCTGGGCCTGGACTAATAGAGACGTTACACACACAGGTGTTTTCATAAGAGTGTTAAACTTCCTCTCCTCCTTATCTGGGCCTGGACTAATAGAGACGTTACACACACAGGTGTTTTCATAAGAGTGTTAAACTTCCTCTCCTCCTCCTTATCTTGCACTCTTCTACTCTCCCTCATCTCCTCTGTCCTTTCTCTCCTCCCCTTTCCTCCTCCTGTTCTCTCTCTTCTATTCTCTCTCTCCTGTTCTCTCTCTCTTCTATTCTCTCTCTCCTGTTCTCTCTCTCTTCTGTTCTCTCTCTCTCTCCTGTTCTCTCTCTCTTCTTTCTCTCTCTCCTGTTCTCTCTCTCCTGTTCTCTCTCTTGTTCTCTCTCTCCTGTTCTCTCTCTTGTTCTCTCTCTCCTGTTCTCTCTCTCCTGTTCTCTCTCTTGTTCTCTCTCTCCTGTTCTCTCTCTTGTTCTCTCTCTCCTGTTCTCTCTCTCTCCTGTTCTCTCTCTTGTTCTCTCTCTCTTCTGTTCTCTCTCTCCTGTTCTCTCTCTCTATTCTCTCTCTCCTGTTCTCTCTCTTCTATTCTCTCTCTCCTGTTCTCTCTTTCTATTCTCTGTTCTCTCTCTCTCTCTATTCTCTCTCTTCTATTCTCTCTCTCCTGTTCTCTCTCTCTATTCTCTCTCTCTTGTTCTCTCTCTCCTGTTCTCTCTCTCTATTCTCTCTCTCTATTCTCTCTCTCCTGTTCTCTCTCTCTATTCTCTCTCCTGTTCTCTCTCTCTCTTGTTCTCTCTCTCCTGTTCTCTCTCTCCTGTTCTCTCTCTCTTGTTCTCTCTCTCTATTCTCTCTCTCCTGTTCTCTCTCTCTCTATATTCTCTCTCTCTATTCTCTCTCTCTCTATTCTCTCTCTCTATTCTCTCTCTCCTGTTCTCTCTCTCTCCTGTTCTCTCTCTCTCCTGTTCTCTCTCTCTTGTTCTCTCTCTCTATTCTCTCTCTCCTGTTCTCTCTCCCTCTGCTCCATTCTTTCCTCTCGGCTCTCCTTGGAGTATGAGTGTGTGTGTGTGTGTGCATGTGAGTGTGTGTATATATGAGTGTGTGTGTGCGTGTGTGTGTGTATATGAGTGTGTGAGTGTGTGTATAATATCAGTGTGTGTGCGCGCACGCGTGTGCATGCGTTTGCATTTGAGTATGTTGTAAGCCGCAAGCCTGCAATTCCCATCCATCACACACACACACACACACACACATCCATCACATTGTGCAAATGAGGAAGAAGTCTCCTCCTGATGCCTCTGTTCCTCTGAGTCTGCTCCAGTCTCATCACAGAGCCATCACACACACACACACACACACACACACACACACACACACACTCTCTCACACACACACACACACACACACACACACTCTCTCTCTCTCATACACACACACACACACTGTTACTCCATGTCTGCTTGTCATGGGTTTGTAGAACAAGAATGAGAATGTGTGAATTGTTATTAATCATGAAGTCATGATGAAATATTCATTATTAAGAATAATGCATGAAGACTTGATCAGCCAGCATGTTTGATGAGGCCATGTGTGTGTGTGTGTGTGTGTGTGTGAAAATCAGATGAAGAACACGCTGAGGAAGGGCTCTCAGAGCCATCACACACACACACACACACACAGTGTTTGATGAGGCTGTGTGTGAAAATCAGATGAGGAACACACTAAAGAAGGTCTCTCAGAGCCAGATGTATTATTAACAAGGACCTCACAGACCCCTACGCCTCTCTATCACACATACACACACACACACACAGGGTGAGACTGTAAGGCAGGCAACGTTGCCTGTAGTGAACGTCTTGCAGGTTCAGCTGAGCTCCTGCTGCTGTGTGTGGGTGCGAGAGAGAGAGAGCGAGAGTGTATGTTTTAGTCAGAACATTTACATGACACTCGAAAAAAAGTTATTGTGTCATTCCGACCAAAACTAAACTTTTTATATGCATGTAAACATAGTCCGACTGAAAACGGATTGAATCAAAGTTCCTTTAGCTGGACTAACACACCCAGATAATACGATTGAAGCTAACATCATCATCATCATCAGCTAACGCCTGCAACACGGCCAAGCGGAATCAAACTGGACTGTGGCACGAACCCTGCGTGCCACTACATCCGACATTATTCAGCATTTTTAGCTCAGTTAGCAAGCTAACAACACTACATACCCATAAGTCATATAGTTAGCAAGCTAACAACTCTACATACCCATAAGTCATATAGTTACCAAGCTAACAACACTACATACCCAAAAGTCATTTAGTTAGTAAGCTAAAAACACTACATACACGTCATATAGTACAAGTCATATAGTTAGTGTAGATCATTTGGTTAAATGATTATGCAGTTTGTTTATTAAGAGCCACCGTACTATGTGGTATGAGCCAATCAGAATGCCTGGTGACCTGGTTAACTCTACCTCTGTATGTATGTATGTTTTATTTATCTTTCACGTGGATTAAATGCAGTCGCTTACACACGGTGTGATCATTGACTGATAGGCTACAATACAAACTTTCTACAGTTAGCAAGCTAACAACACTTCATACCCATAAGTCATTTAGTTAGCAAGCTAACAACACTACATACCCATAAGTCATATGGTTAGAAAGCTAACAACACTACATACGCCTTATGCAGTGTTGTGCCTAAACACGTTCATTGCACGATAGTTCATGAACTTGTTCATATTTTGGCCCAACGTGAACTGAACGTACTATATTATTGCCTGGTTACTGTGAACTCGTTCATTTTGGTGTCTGTGAACGGCACACTCTCTCAGTTTAACTTTGTTCAATAGGGTGCCAAATATTTTTTATTTATTTTGGCTTGAGTGCCAAAATGTGTTGAGTGCCAAAAACGTAATATTAAGTTTTTAGCTTTTTTTTTTAAATTACGAAGCTAGACACTCTAACACACCTTATATGTGATTTTGGGAACTCTGTGATGAATGGAAATGAAATATATGACGATCGAAAACTCATGAAAATGCACAATCTGGACATTTTATCATAACTCATCAGTCATGTCATCTGCACCTGCAGACATCAACAATCCACCCGCCATCCACTCCAAACAATGTTTTTCCCAATAATTGATATCGGCACACATTTCAGTCAAAACCTGGCCATGTGAATAAATGTTACACATTATGTAAAACACAGGTAGCTCTCCTCATTTTATTCTCTAAGCTCTCAGGGGAGAACGGTCGGAAACTCCATGCATCAAACAAACTCTGTGCATGCAGGCCACCTATAAATTAATTAATGGCCGTTAATCAATGACCAATTGCGCAAAGACGGGCGGAATTCTTACGCTCCAGTAGCCTAAACCATTTCAGTGAACGTTCAAATAACCCCCAGAGTTCAGTGTCCATCAGGGTGTTCAAACTGGGTTTGCGATATATTCAAGTTGCTTATAGGCTATTGCATTTTAGAGGACAATGATAAAGCCATATGCAACACATTTTGGCTTGCCAGCAGGTTGGATAAACTCAATTTACTACACAATAATGTAGCCTAGGCCTATATTTTTTACATGTCATGCGTGCAGTTGTTGAATTGCACATAACATGTCTGCATATTTATTTAGTCTTTTTTCTCTCGACTCTAGGCTAGCGCATGCATTATGATGGCCCTATAATTGTGCAAAGACAGACGTGATATCCGACGCTCCTTTTACAGTAAACCACTTCACAACGAACGTTCAAATAACCCCCAGAGTTCAGTGTCCATCAGTCCCAACATTTAGAAACATAATCGAAAAGTCAGAGCGTGAATTGGGTGTGTTTTGATTTTGAGAGACTGGAGAAGGGCCAAATGTTTCACAGCAACTGCGATAACCTTGTTTCTTGAAGGCTATCCTTGCCTCCAAATATCCACATCTAATGAGGGTCGGCGACTATCCCCATTGATCTAATGTTAGTGTACGACACACTAAAGCCGCATCGTAACTAGGACATAATCACATTCATTGATTTAAGTACAATGATAATTGTACTGGCATTTATATTAATACATTTCCCGCATACGCTGCATCATGCATAATCCGCACCAATAAAGGCTGCACAAGTTTCATATGGGCTAATTATGTAGGCCTAATGAATAGTCATATTATACTCTTCAGCCGTGGTCATTGCAAATTGATTGAATTTTTGTGTTCGTGTGTTGTTTAAAGTTGGGACGATTACTGTAGGCCTATGCTGCCCATATTGGAATAAAAAAATAAAGGGCCACCCTAGGCCTGTAGGCCTACTTCGCAAAAGTCCACTCCGTTGAAAAATCCTGGCTATACGCCACTGTTAATGACCTCGTGTCGGAATGGCAAGACGTTTGAAAGAAAAGGTCAAGTGTCGCTACTCCGACAATGGAAAAAAAAAATGTCGCAATAGTGGGACACTTGAAAATCAATGTTAATGCCGCCACTTCGACAATTAGATGCCAATGTCTAAGTAGTGGCATGTCGGAATAGCTGCATGTAGCCTTCGTGGGTCTATCACTAGGTGGCAGTCTCGCTAGGTCACTTCCCGGAAACTTTACAGGCAACACTCCGCAACGTGGACACTGCTGGTTCGGAGAGTAAAATTAATCCCGAGGCTTTGTCTGATCATTTGCGCAATTGATCAAGGAACCGCGGACCGACAGAAAAAGAAAACAAACGTTTCTGCAATCAGTAGAAAATACTTGCTAATTTGGTGCCATCAAACATAGAGGCATACAATTAAGTCATGGTATGAGCGTTTGTTCAATGCATGTGTGTGCACGTCTGTGCGAGAAACCACTCAATAATGTTGGTAGCAAAGCTCCGCTTCAACCTATTGGAAGGCTATTTAATTATGAAATGACATTTAATAGAGCAACGTGGATTTATGCAACTTCCATTAAAACGCACAGACTATATAAAACACTGTCTAGCATTAAGTATTAAAGTCAAATTTGAATATAACGTGGCCAAAAGCTATTAATTAGTCTTCCTGTTAAAGGTCTCCAGATCAGTGATTTAGGCGGGCTTAACAGGATAACGACAGTCCTGTGACAGTGAACAACAAGAAAGGTGGCTATGGCGAACGAAGAGCGGTTGTTTGAATCGGCGTTGGCATCAACTTTGGAGGAGTTGGACTTGTGCTTTTCTTTGAAAGTTGAGCAACACAATGCACTTAAGTCATTCCTTTCGAAGAAGGATGTATTTGCCCTTTGCCTAACCGGATAATGGATATGGTCGTAGCGCTGGCCTATTGCATGCCTAGGCAGTTTGAAAGACAATTCTCTGCCCGCCCCTTGGATTAAGCGAGGTGAATGGTTCGATTCCAGACTATACATTTCAATGATATAGGATGGCCCGCCAGGCTAACATTAAATAGCATGTCAATATTCGTTCTGCCTACTAGTGTGTTATGCTTGCATGAGGGAAACATCCCAAAACAATGGCACCCATATAATTACTGTTGTTTTAAGAAGTATTTCTCATGCAAGCATCATGCAACCATTCAAAAGCAATGAAACTATTGTAATTATATTTTACATTAGTAAAGCAGTCCTGATGTGCATGTTTTTACAAACTTCTCTGAACAATCTTAGCACAGTAAACGTTGACTGCTTTGAAGTGCACGTATAACAATCTAGCATAACAATAATAATTGTTATTATAATGATAATTCGATGGGGGGTGGGTTCATGTAGGCCTTGAGAAAGGCTGATGTAGGCGACAAAGCAGCAAGGAGGCAATGTATGATCATTTAAACAAATTTTATGTTTAAACAAATCTTAAATAAATCTTACATTTCTGTGCAAACTTTGCCAGCTGGCTTTCAAAAAGAAAACCGCACTTCAGTCACATCCACAGCAAATCTGAGATGGCACATTGAACTGAAACACCCGGCTAGCCTTTCAAGGTATGTGCAAGCCAATAAAAAATCAAAAGACAGTCAAGTCAGCCAAATCCCATTAACTGCATTTTATATGGGCTGTGGCAATAATTTTGAAAAATAATAGCTTGCAGCAACATATGAAAAAAAAGAACTATGAACTAGTTACTTTTTGGAACTGTAAACTTAGTTCAAAATTTTGAACTATGAACTGAACTAGTTCATCTTAAAATTTGTGAACTGAACTTTGAACTAGTTCACATAGAAAGTGAACTTTCCCAACACTGGCCTTATGCCACAACACTATACTAGCATACTTCAGCGTCTATGAACAGGAAGACGGTATAGCGCCAACTAGCATAGCGGAGTAAAACATACTTCAGTGGCGTTCAGAGCATGTAAACAGGAGTCCAGTCAAATCACCTAGACTTTTAACTGTGCATGTAAATGTACTGACAGTCTCTGAAAACATCACACCTGTTGTGTGTGTGTGTGTGTGTTTGTGAGAGAGAGAGAGAGAGTGTGTAGCTTGTCTAGGTTATTCCAAACAAGTTGTAGCTCATGTTCCCATGATTTGGGTTCCTCCAAACACGTTCTAGCTTGACTGGAATCTTCAAAACATGGTCTAGCTCATGTTCCCATGGTCTGGGTTCTTCAGGTCTTCAACCTCCCGCTGCTAAGGCCTGTGGAACCGGAAGAGAGCTGACACCAGGACACAAACACACTGTCAGCTCTGACAGACCTGGCGGCCACACTCCTGATTCATGGCCTGTTTGTGTTTGATAATGCTGCGGCCACTGCAGAGGGCCAGAGTAGCCCTGTACGTGAGCAAACACACACACACACACACACACACGCCCACTGCAGCTCGGTGACAGAACAATGGCCATTGTGTGCAGGATGGAGCCAAGAGGCATGAGGTGAGGAGTTGCCAGAGTGAGGATTACTATGGCATCAATCACCACAGCAACAACAACACACCACAGCAGCAACACACTCACACACCCATGGCAACACTAACACACCACAGTAACACCAACAGAGTGTCACCAATATCAACACCAGCACACTAATATAAACTAGATGTACCACATAGCGGTACAAAATATGACCGCCGCTCAGTCCTGTACATCCGTTCCGCGAAAATAAATCACACTAATCAATTTGTCTCCATCTTTTACTCCATCCCCAACTCTTGAAACTTTTGTGTATGCTTGTTTGGCATGCCTGTGTGTGTGTGTGTGTGCGGCTGCACAGAAAGTAGCCTACTGGCGCTGCAAAGGTGAATAGATTGTAGAATAGCCAAAAAAGTTGTAGCATTTTTCAGTCCATTGCAACTGGACTGATGAAAGGTCACTTACACCTGTAGGCTACATTGTATTTGGGAAAAGCAGAAGGTAGCAGCATAATGTATTTATTTATTTATTATTAAACAAAACAATCCCTATCAGTTCCATGCAGTTTTCAACAGCTATCATGTCATGGATTTTTGTGAATGTTTCTTCTTCTACATATGCATAAGTTTAGTCATCTAGTTCATATGATATTCAGCTTTATTGTCAATGCACAAATTAAATACCAGTAGTCTAAAACAAAATGCAGTTTTACCCAGTGGTGCAAATAACTGTAATGCAAGGGCCTTCATGAAATGCGTTGCTAGACAAGTTGAAGAGCTACCGTCCGTTATTGTTCGTGCAAATAATAGGCTGATTCATGTTCCCTTGCATTTTGCAACTATGAGGTCCATGGTTAGTCTGGCTTTCGCCAGACAAAGCTCAATCTTTTAAAGGTCTCATTCACTGAGAACCCGTTTAATACTTGTTACTTTCGAAATACTATAGCTTACTCCAAGTTGCATATGCATGCTGCACGTGAAAATGATCTTCTACCCCCATTGCCCGCATTAGCCAATGAAAGAAAATACACGAAAAACAAGTTTAATCAGAAAGAGCCCTTCCCAATGGCGCCAAGGAAACTGATTATTCATGGCCTCGCCCACCTTGGCTTGTGACCGCCTACAGGAAGACTGGAAGATTTTGCGGCTAGGGGATTGTCTCTCTGCAGCTAGTAGGAGCTAACAGCAAGTTCCTAACATGGCGGAAAAAAATTGTGCCTGTGTTATTTGTGGCAATAACACATCAATAACACATCAATGTTGCATGTCTTGCCTTAGAAACAAGAGTTGAGGAAGAAATGGTTCGGATTTATCGTTGGAACACCACCACCGAAGTAGTGCAACATTAGTTCTGTGTTCCAATCATTTCGACCACACTCACTGCCTACAGTTAGAAAGTGGTTTTGCATCGATGTTCTGAAAACCTGGTTCTGTACCGTCATGACGATCGACCACCAGCTCACAGGCTGTAAGTACAAACAAACTTTTCCACCTAACGTCTGTTACAAAATAGCATGTTCATATTCTTCACGTTAGCATGCATGAAAAGGGTACATAGGCTTAGGCTAGCCTATATTACAGGAAGCTACACCAGGCACGAAACTGAAGTATTCTGTTTGCGACGTGTAAAATCAGAAAATGTCTAATTGGAAGGGCTCTGGTAAAATCCATTAGAGGAATGGTCTATTTTCCCGAACGTAGCCTACAGGCCACTAACACCCAGGTGTAGCTACTTCCATTGATTAGGCCTATTGGAAGCTAATTGTTGCAGTACATAACGCGGACGGAATGCTTCAGTTACGTGCCTGGTGTAGCTAACGTTACACTCATAAGAAACTGACCACACTACCCAGAGATTTCGCTTGTTGAACCTATAATATTCTAACCTAAGCGTTAAACCACAAATAATAATATTAGCAACAATATCTTATGCTCAACTAAGTACGGGTATTGTTCTAGTCTAAACGGGGAAAATCAAAAACACAATACCCGTGCACTATTAGGCTAAGTTGCTATCACTAGAGCTCAGGTATTTACACTTCAGTCTAATTTATGTCTTCTTGCCATTATTACATTGACCTTTGTAGGCTTACAATGATGTTTTGTTTGATTACTTGCTGTTTACTTAGTGTTTTGTATGTCTTCCAGAGCACATCCTCATGTCAGGCTACACAGCTTTCTAGCCTACATTAGGTCATCACGTTAGAAGCAAAGGTTTGTGATCTAACTGTTATTGTTGTGCTAGTTCGTTTCTAGAAGTCTTTTTCTAGTAGGCTAATACAGGTTCTTATGTGCTCATCAATGTTTGGGAAAGTCAATTCATGGGTTTCTTCTGGTCACTTTCCACAGGTGTATAAAATCAAGCACCTCGATTATGAATGTAGACTGCATGGTGCTTGATTAATACACCTGTGAGACCCATGAATTGCATAACAGATAGAATTGATATTACCGAATGTCTTCTTGTGGGTGTGCTACTTAGTACATCATACACCTTACCACAGTCACTAAAATATTTTTGTTTCCATTGTGCCAGTACAGTTTTGTGTGAGATAGTGAATGCCCTGTGTACTATTAGTATCTTGTAACTTGACAGTAATACACATTTATTTACTTTAGGTACCCAAACAGAATACTTCATGAAAAGTATGAGTATTGATACAAGCACTTCGGATACACCATGGGCATGGGGGCCTGCTACCTCTACTGCCATCAAGCCTGTTCATCCAAGGCCAGCTAGAAGACCTCGGGTTGATCAAGAGGAGGAGGAGGATGAAAGCGACATCTCCACAATAACACCTGATGGCTCCACCTATGGCCCAGCCAATCAAAGAGCAATGTAATAAAATCATCACAGCCAACTTAATGTGTTTTGTGTGTTGTCTCTTCGGATCCCCAGGACAATACAAGCCGAAACAACAACTCAGACCTTTTCTCCTAAATAATCCCAGCACCATCTTAAAAAGGATCTGTAGGCCAGATGTCTGCATCGTCTGGCAAAAAGAGGACATTGTTAATTCTGTGCATAGTTTGGATGTTCTTGTTTTGTGTTTGCATTATTTTAATAGACTGCAATATTACTATTTGTCAGTGTTTCACGGACCACCTAGCAAAAAAAAAAAACAGTAGACCTACTTCAACAGTATATTACACAATAGGCCTTCTCACATCTACTTGTGGAACACTTGAGATAGCTTGCGGACCACACTTTGAGTACCACTGCTGTATGTAAATATAATAAAGTTATTTATTGAAAATTGACCTGTTTTGTATATTTGTTTTAGGAGTTTCATCAGTTTTTGTCCCTTTTAAGCTAAAGGTTTATCTTACCTTTCATATCTTCTGTCTCACAGAGGGCCATAGTCGAATGTTTAGTGCATTTTGAAGGGAGTACATTATGCTAAGGCAGACTGGTTCTAATCCTGGGTACAGGGTCATACAGACAACAGGGGTACTGGTGTTGCCCATTTTTCTAACCACATGAGCAATCCCCTTACGAAAAAGTAGTATAGGAATCTTATAGTATTTGGGACAAAATATTATAGTAATCTTATAGGAATAATTATTATAGAAATAATTGGGACATACTGTAGAAGTACTACTAATAACTATCCTGTAACCGCTATAGTTTTTCTATAGTAGTCTTATAGTACCTATAGTATGTCCAAATACTACTGTATAGCATTCCTATAAGATTACTGTAATATTTAGTCCCAAAATACTATGTAGGCTACTTTTTCTGTCATACGTGACAGAAAACAACTTGAGTAGGCTAACCTCTGCCAATGTCAGGCTATCAAAGCCATAGTTCCCATTAAGAAGTCTTGCAGCACACATTCTCTGCTTCTGTAGGCATTCTGGTACAATTCCAGCAAAATATAGCTAGGTAGGTGTGTTTGCATTTAGATCTATATATATATATTGGGCTATGACCAAGTGGTCTTTCAATGATAGTATCATGGAATTCAAACCACAACTATCTATTCCGATAGCATGAGCAGGCTAGGTCAGTGGCTGAACTGCATTTAGGGTGCTTACCTGTGTTGTGAAGTAAAATATCTACTAGGAAGATTGCAAAGACTTTTGACTGTGTAAAGAAATAGGTCTTTATTTTAAAACGTTTCCAACTGTTTATTAGGGCTACTTGAAAGCAAGATGACGATTGTCACAAACGTTTACCTCTTTTAGGAGAAATTTTAAGCTGACAGGCAATTGTTACCATTCTATTAAACCAGCGTTCACCGACAAACAATCAGGAAGCGGTTCTTCTTCCTACTCGGATACTAGGATCAAACACATGAAGTTTTATCTCCGAAGACATTTTGTGCAACAGTTTTGACTCGAGTTTTAGCCAGGTTTTAGCACTGTAAAGTTGAATATGGAGCACAGGCAGAAAAGGATGAGGACGCACTGGAGGAAGCGTCACAGTACTGTTAGCCAATCAGAGGTGAATTCATTAGCATGTCATTAATATTCATGACTAGAGGCGAAATCCAGTCGTTCCTCCCCGCCCACCTTCCCCACCAAACTAGAACAGCATGAAACAGACGCAGGAGCATTTTTTTCACCAAAACCGGCTCACAGGGCATTCATCAACACTACAGACCACTGCAAAATTAATGAAAAAACGATGAGATGAGACCTTTAAGAAATCGAAAAAGAAGTTCACCCACACTGCAAAAAAATATTTTTAAGAAAGGACAAAAAGCCTTATTTTCAGAAAATTAGTCCTATTTTTAGTCTAAAAAGAAAAATAACCTTGCCAAGCATTTTTCACGTAAGAAAATATATCTAAGTTTTATATAAAATATATCTAAGTTTTATATATAATATATCTAAGATTTTCTTACTAAGATTTACCAGCTAATATCAAGCTCAATTTAACTAGTAACAAGGTGTGGACATATTTTGCAAATTATCCCAGCAAAGGAACAAGATTATTTTCCTTATTTTAAGATTGAGACCACTTGGACAACTTCTCAATTTAAGAATCTTAAGACATTTCCTTTTGTGATTTATTGTTATTATAAACATGACACACATGAAAAGTCTGATACAATTGATACACGATACAGTTTAACATGACCCTTAACTGATTTGGGAAAAAGTTTGTTTTACAATGCATCAGATGATGCTTTGTGTAGCCCAATCACATCCCCAAGGTAATATTTCTTTGGGACATAGACCATATCCTTGTGAGTAAAGCTGTAATACGGACTGAAATCTACAAGGTTATCAACAGATACCAGTTCAGTTGCTTGTGCCAAGTTTGGGATCTCTATTTGATATGCCATATAATCTCTATCAAAGCAAATGGTACTGTACTGCATGAACTCAAAACAATACAATGATGAATTAATCACATAGATACAGTGGGCAGTGCTTCGACTTGGCCAGCTTCACTCGCGGTCCGCGCGTGGGATCACGCGGTATCACGCGACTTTAATTTGTATTTTTCCAGTGAGACGCTGCAACAACCCAAACAACCGGTAGATGGCTCAAGTGAGCAGGGTGTCTCGTAAAAAGAAATGGAGCCTGGAAAACCCTACACAGACTTCACTACAGACTTTAGCAGACTGGTTTAGAAATAATGTAATAGCCAGAAATATGCCTGCCCTGCCCTAATAAAGAAATATTTGGTTAACTACGAGTGAATCCCGTTTGCAGCCGTAGAGACGCAGGACAAATTAAACATTCCGGTTTTCTCCGAGTGCAACGATGATAGACAGTCATCATTTGGACAAAACATGGAGCATATTAACCTCCGTTGCTCAGCCAAATGCCTTCCTGTTACGTCCTGGTATCACGGAGTTACAAGCGATAAACGATTTTTGATGGTCACAAGTTTACTTCATTAGCGGTTTATTTTTTTGGATTATTAAAGAGTGTTTTTCATTTTCAAGGTTTGACTTCGTGCTTATTCAGTAGAGCATTTAGTGCTCTCCCCAATCCCAGACTTTCACATTGCATGTTTGTTTGTAATGGATGCAACCGCGAGATAGGCTATGCGTTTGACAATGAGTTGTTAACAGAACCAAGACATATAGCCCAGCAGCAATCTAGGGACTGATCGTTATTTATTGAAGGGGCCACCGGAGGAATTTTGAGTGTTTCAGTTGGAATTTGCATGACCCTCTCTTGCCTGCTAGAAATTGTTCAATGACCCTCCGACAGAATTGTTAAAAAGACATGACCCCCCCTGCCAATTGTCTTCCGCCAGCGCCACAGCCACACACTTTGTGATAACGTTCTTAAATCAATCTTTCCCGTGAGCTTGCATGCTACCAGTCCTTCCTTTTCAAATGTGTTGCGCCTGTTTGCACAATTTCACAAATAATCATCTGTGATTAATAGTATGACAAATAATCCCTGTGCACGGGGACGAAACAATGCATGCCAACTTTTTCCGTGTTTATCACGTATTTTAACTTCTCCCGCTGTCTTGCCGTTTTAATGTTTTCCGTAGAATATCCCATATTTTAATACTCTCATAACAGCCCTGCCATCGGGCCTGTCTCTGTGTTGCCCTGTTGCTACCCCTTGCCCTTCCAACAAAAAACAGATGTCTTCAAATCATCGTTTTCCTTGCTTGAAGGCGAACTTAGAGTGATGTTAACCTATTTAAGTTTAACGGGCGCGATTGTCGTGAGAGCACGATTCATTGGCGCTTGCATGTTCGGCCTTATGTGTCACGTGCGCACCTGAGGCTACTCAGCTGCAAGAGAAATAATTTCCCCTGTTTGTATGTTCACTGCAGGTTGGCCTACCATAACGTACCAACTCTGCACTGTAGACTGGCTATTTATATTTTTCTGTGAAATAAGCAAATGTATTTGTTCAACTTTATGAAGCAGAATTACGCATAGGGTACTTGGAACATAATACATTTGACAAAGGACAGATGAATGTTGCTAGTGACAAAATATTACCTTTCAGTGTTTTACGATGTCTTTGTCATGGGGAAGTGTTTTTCCCCATGCATTTATTCTAGGTTACTGTCAGTGACTGCCGTGAGAGAAGCGGGTTCTGTGTTTCGTTCATGTCAGTGACTGACGCGAGAGAAGCGGGGTCTGTGTTGTGTTGTGTTGCATTAATTTATTTTCATTGGGCATACCGTGCCGTGCCGTCCACAGCTCTTCAGTTCTGACAAAGCCAAAATTACTCCTTTTGAAACAATGATTGCAGGAAGCGCGTTTGTATGGTTATATTGCTTGACGGGGGGGTTCCAAGCAGCTTTCAGCCATAAGGCTACTTTGAGAACATTTCAATTCACCCGACACTAATATTCAAAATGTTGAAAACTATTTCGGCATAGCCTATAAGCAGTTTAATGAAATGGAATGTTAGTTGTAAACAAACGAGCTACTTGGTGAGGCTTGGCCTCACAGATCTTCGTGCCTTAGATGGCAGGAAAAATCTTCACGATAGGCCTATTAACTAACCACCCGATTCACGTTGGCTGGGGAAGGGGGCCATCAGACAATTGTGCCCAGTTAATCCGGCCCTTCCCCAAAAAAAATCACACCTTCCCACCTCTGACAGCTTAAAAGAAGTCAAGAGGACTCCTTACTCACAGACCTATTCACAAACCTGCGGTTTTGAAATCCCTATGCAGCTACAGGAGCTTCCAATCATGAGGAAGCAATTTTGCATTGTAGGCATAACTAACATGCAATAACGCCGCCAACAACAACCAAAACTAGGCTAATCATTGTCAACATGTAAATTAAATGTAACATTATTGTGAATCAAATTAAAATGTTCTCTAATAATGTTACAAAGATACTACATCAATCCGTATGTTTCATTGGGCTACTAGGCTATTTGTTTTGCCTTGATTCATTTAGGCTAGGCCTTTTTATTCAGGGGCCGTATTCACAAAGAATTTTAAGGCTAAAAGTAGCTCCTAACTGGCGAATTTAGGAGCAACTCCTAAAAATAATGGGCGTGTCACTCCTAACTTTAGGACTCCTATTTTTTTCACAAAAAAGTAATTCACGAAGCATTTTAGACCTAACAGTAGCACCTAAGTCTGGGACAGCTTAAGTCGAGAGGACTCCTAACTCACTAAGACCTATTCATAATCAGCTTTTTTGTGGCATTTTACGTTGCGATGTTTTGAAATAGCCTATGTGCAACAGGAGCTTCCAATCAAACAAGACAACATTCGAGGCCTTCTGTTGAAGAATTTTATATAAAGCCTGCGCTGACAGTAATCCTCCTGCCCCTGATAGGCCTACCACAGCTGTGGATAGTGTGGAATGTTCAAGTAATAACACAATCCAATGTGTGTCTCAATTGTCCCCCGCTGACCACCTCACACATTTCTCTAGATTTTGCAACAAACTTACATGACACAATGCCATAAAATAGGCCAGTTTTAGGACACAGAATAATGTTTGTAATGATACCAGGTAGGCCAGGTATTGTCGAAGGTGCATGGTGAAGTGAAATTCTTACTTTGGAAAACAAACATTTGCCGATATCATTGCCGATCATCAGAATATTGCAACAGATTCTGTGTTCTGGACTGTAGGTAACTTGTTAAGCCAGTGGTTCTCAAACTTTTATTTCATTCCCCACTTTGATCAAGGGGCATGACTGATGATAGTGGAGATAACGTGTTATCCCGAGGCTTTTGCAAGTCAGCATCTTCGACGGTAGTCTATTAAAAATATAAGTTTTCGATGTCCCAAACGGAGAGCCATACTTTATTGTTTTTAACGATCTCTATGCTACTCACAAAAATGTAGGCATGGGGACATGATGAAGTAGGTTATCCAACTGTCGTGTGTTAAATTATTGTGATTACGAGCCAGTGGTTTTCAAACATTATGCGTGACTCGGACATCTAACTAAATGCAACAGGCTCATATCGTCCTCGCATTCGCAAAATGAGGACCAGTGTTTTGTCAAATTGCAAATAGCTATTCGTTTTAACTATTTTTTTTATGATAGTAGCCTATACAAAAAGCACTTCATACTATCTTAATCTTGGAATATGGGGAGGGAAGTGGCGCGTCTGCAGTCAGCCAAATATGAATGTAATTCTGCGGCATAAAGCAGATGTAATTGTTTATTGTACAGAAAAATAAAAATGACATGTCAAGCAGTCAATTGACTACATTGCAGTCAAGAAGTAGGGCAAATTAATTTACGAAACCAAAACGTGGGTCATAGTTGTCTAAGCCTCTATTACGTAGCCTGTTAAAAACGTCGCCAGATAGTATTAAATCGGCAACAACATTGTTTTCTGCAGAAGCCTACCCAAGGCTACAGATTAATTCTGAACAGTTATTTCTCTACTGGCTCAATTATCACACCACTGTTTTGATTTGCGTAGTTGCGTTAACCCCAACACTGACAATAATGTAGACAGTAAATTTCGATTTCGATTTTAGGTGTAGTCAAGCCTTAAGCCATACCCAAGTAGCCTAAATCGAGGTAATGTTTAATTATGCATGATTTATTTTGTTATTGAATTAGTAGGCTGGGATTACTCTCGCAACAATTATGTAAGGGGACGGCAGGCAGAGCGATGTACAGTGGCAGAGCGACGCACAGTGGCTGAAAGTGGTACTAAAGCTTCACGCAGCTTCACGCCGCGTAATGCGCGAATGAAGTGGTCATTTGAAAGCGATGCCCACTGTATTTCTTAAAAGTCCAAATTCTGGCAGATCAGAAGTAACATCACTCACAAATAATGACTTTTCCCGTATATATTTCCCGTATATATTGCCATTTAGATTAATCCATTTTACAGACACTGCATGGCGTACCTCATCATTTCCAAGGAAGGCTTTTGTTTTTTCTTTTAAGTATGACATGTTGCTTATTTCTGATATTGGTCCCAATGTAAAATCATTTGACAAAATGGGGTGTTCAGAACTACTTACATTCTGACAACATTCATACATTTGATTATGCCTTATTAAAGACTTGCAAACATTTTTAAAGTTTAGTTTTGAAGCCCACTGTTTGAAAAAGCAATGCTTTGATTCAAATCTCATGCACATATGACAAATCATTGGTCCCAGTAGCTTAATCTGAGATGGAACATGAATCAAATAATGTTGCTTTGGAGTGATATTGTTATCTGGGAAAAGGTTCTTCATATGTTGTAGGTGCTGTTCAATGAGTGTTTTCAATTTGTTGATAGTCTGTAGACCAATAACAGGAGCAAAAACAGCAACAGCAAAAAAAATTGAACTATCTCTATCAGATCAAGAATGAATGAATCAAGAAGCCAGTTTTGATCTATATTTTGGATTAATGTTTCCAAGTGTATAATAAAACATTACCAACTTATTCATGGCAGCGTGAGACCCAAGTGGATTGCAAAGTTCAATGTCATCAGAGTAAAGGATTATCTGTAAGGCAGAGGGCCGGGCAGAAAATAAGGGGTGTGATTTCATGAATTCACCATCTCTAATGTCATACAAATACCCACTTCTGTATTTCTGTGGCTCATCCATCATTGCCAGGACTTTTGGACAATAACTGCTCCAGACTTTTGATCAGAGGAACATACTGAAAACATTTGGGTATGGTAGAGAGGACTCTTTTTGCTCCTTTTTTAGAAAGCAAGCAGTATACCCAACAGTAACTTCCTCTGACTCTACAAAATGGAAATAGTCCTTAATCACACAGTCCTGCCTGTACGTTGTTGAAACAGAGGCAAACGGATCCTTCAACCGGTCAAATACTGCCAGAGCCAGTTGGAATACTCTTTGTAGCTGACTCCTCAGATTGGTTACCAACAAAGCTTGGTACTGTTGCATTGCCGCCACAACATCATTCACAATAGTCCAATACCAAGAATGTTTGCATTTTGTACTGCCCCCTATAGGGCCAGAGATTACACCATCCTTTCAATGAGGATTATTATGAGAAACATAAACTAAACATAAATAATTATATAAAAAAAAAAAACTAGGGAAACAATGAATTTATCATGCAAAGCATAACGCAAAATAAATGTCTATCTAATTTGTGTTCAACAAAAACAATTGTACAGTGTCAGTTGTGTTACAGTAAAAAGAAGCTGCGAAGATAATTGGTAGACCATCAGATTAACTACACTCAGGGCCAGATTGTCACGGTTCAGACAGACGACCAGAGGACCACAATTGCGTCACACCAGAAAGTTTATTAAACTTAAGGGAAAAGGGAAGTAGGGAGTGAGTGAAGGCTCCAGGGGTTACTGGGAATAACAGGGATACAGGGGTTCCGTCCAATGTGCTGTGTCTGTGTCCCCCCCAGTGGCAGCGATGCGTCCTATGACGCCGGTGGTGGGTGGTCCGGAAGTCCGGGATCGAAGAGTAGTCAGGAGTCGTTACGGCAGAAAGCAGGTCTGGTTTTCTGGGGCAGAAGAGTATCCAAGATTCAGGCAGGTCCGGGGTCACAAAACAAGAGCGAGCCAGAAGCGCGAGCAAACAGGTTCCGGGTGTGAGCTTTGCAGACGATCTGACAAAGGAGAGTTGAAAGACAGGGCTTTAAATACTGGGAGAGGTTAGTGGGTAATGCAGCGCAGCTGGCAGAGTAATTAGAGCAGAGCAGAGCAGGGACAGGTGGAGCTAGTTAGGCTGAGTAGAGAGAGTGGTGAGCAGAGTGGAAGATAGTGGAAACCAATTAAGGTGGTAACCCGGTGGAGTGAGAGGGCTCATGACACAGATGTATTTGCAACGTTTTTGCGCCCATTTCAGGCGTATTTGTTTCGCAATGTGCGTGTAAAATCATTGCGAGGTATGTACAAACAGGCCGCAATGATGTAAAAGCGCAAACTGCCTGTCGCAGGAGCTGAAAGTGGCAGATTGCGATTGTCATGTCATGCATATGCATTCATGGGAGGATCCAGGGGAAAGTGGGAGTTTAGCGTAAAAAGATGGGAGGGGAAGAGTAAAGAGCGCCTAGTTATGTATTCCGCGGTATGTACAAAGACTGCTCCTGAAAGCGCACGTCTATTCTGCGCCTAAATACTTCCTGCTTTTATACTACTTATAAAAGCAGGTGTTAATCCACATTGCAGTTCAATGTGTCAATAAGAGAACCTTTCAAAGACAACAGAATCGCTATTTAGAACACCAGTTTTTGTGGTGAAAGTATTTGTACTACCAAAAGAAACCTTAACTTTCGTTGGCCTTTCGCATGTCTTACTTTCACTTTCACGTCATTCACTTAAACTTTCCTACTTGCTAGATTTGACCAATCTTCCATAGCCTACGTGCACAAGTAGTTTGAGTAGAACTACTGATCTTCATTAT
Organism: Alosa alosa; assembly: GCF_017589495.1. Classification (NCBI taxonomy): domain Eukaryota; kingdom Metazoa; phylum Chordata; class Actinopteri; order Clupeiformes; family Clupeidae; genus Alosa; species Alosa alosa. The sequence goes on from NC_063198.1 coordinate 35,448,069, forward strand.
CTCACTGCTTGTTGACATCTTATCATGTATGGTATTATTTCATGATCGCTAAACGTTTGATTCTTTTTAATGTTGTCATCAGTTAACTTCATTCAACTGCGCTTGTAGGCACTGCCATTCAGTTGTGGACGTTAAGTAATTGCGTTTATGGGCGGAGAAGGGCAGAGAAAGGCGCAGTTTACACTAAGGATTGAACGATTGATAAATACGACGGAAACTTGGGTCTGACAGCGTTCGCAATCTGCGGTGTGTCCATGGCGCTGATAACGCTATGTTCGCAAATGTACGTACATCTGGCCATCAGAGAGAGGCTATAATTAATTTTGAGGTAAGCATGATACTAAATGGTATACAAGCTTAATAGCAATAGCACTAAAGACTGTGACAGTTTATGGACAAATGTAAATGTTATCTAATCTGACATTGCAGATGATCAACAAAGCCAACGAGTAAATTATGTTAATGTTGCATGTGGACAGACCTGTGAAAGATGGTGTCTTTCTCTTGCAGTCAACACAATAGCAGTAGCTTGTCTGGTCAGAATGTCCTGACAGGAGTCATCCTTTAAAAAGAACAGTCAAATCAGATGTACTGTATGTAATAGGTTCAAGGTCATTTATTTCTTTATTTATTTTGGTCATTTATTTTTCTTGAAGAAACAGCAGCCACATAACATAACCCTACTGAAAAAAACAGCCTGACCAGCTAAAGGTGGTTTGCTGGTTGATCAGCTTGTTTGACCACCCTATGATGGTTGACCAGCTAGACCAGCAAATCTCTTGCGAAAACATACCTTCAGCTGGTTTACCCACCTAACGATGGTAATTCAGCTGATTTTGCTTGTCGTACCACCTCAAGCTGGTCATTTTAGCTGGTGTTGCTGGTCTACACTGCTGATTTAACTGGCCGTGCCAGCTTATGTTGGTCAAACCAGCATGACCATCTTACACCAACAATGTCAAGCTTGGCAGGCTGGTCACCAGCATGACCATCTTGCACCAGCTGTATCCCACAAGACAGGCTGGTCAAACCAGCATGACCAGCTTCCTCAGATGGTCACGCCAGCATATCCAGCTGGTGGCCCAACAAGCTACACCAGCAAAGACCAGCAAGAGCTGGAAGAAAACCAGCAAAGACCAGCTAAAACCAGCTACCAGCATAAGCTGGTTTCTAGCTGTTTTTTTCAGCAGGGAACCTTAATGATTTATGTGACAAGTAGTATTTGTGTGGAAGACCAAGAGGATAAGACTCACTGCTCCTACTCTGTTTATGAATTATCAGTGTCTCTGCTTCATCTTCAGTGACCAGCCACATACATAACAAAATATCTTACTACATCCCTGCTGAAAAAAACAGCTAGAAACCAGCTCATGCTGGTAGCTGGTTTTAGCTGGTTGTTTTTTTCAGCAGGGATGTTTTGTGTAACCTTGGAGTGGAGCAGGTAATGTGGCTGATTGTGTGGGAGCAGGGGGCTGCTAGGGCCAACCACGGTTAAAGATCAAATATGAACTACTGACCATGACCAACACCGACATACTCAGAAAAATCAAATGACAAGATGAGACATGGAGCATTATAACAGATTGTTATTGTGTGTTCAAGAAAACTATATGCATACCTCAGGTTGGTGTGATGCAGAGGGGCCATCTGCAGGATCACCTGGAAGATCTGGTACATTCAAAGTTGTTTGTATGGTACAGTCACAAGTCTGGGACATAGTAGGGTGCCGTGGAGAGGTGAGGGTGCTGTTGTCAAAGCCAGAGTACAATGACACTGAATTGTCAAAAGCACCAAAATGCTCTGGGATGACAGAATCAGGACATGGTTGCTCCCTGTTCTCCACTGTTGCATCATTGATTAGTCGCTCTACATTTTCCACCACTGCATCCTCTGGTCGCTCTACGTTCTCCACTGCATCCTCTGTTGGACTCTCTCTGTTCTGCACTATTGCATTGGTTGGCCTGTGTTCATGGACATGAAAATATTAGAATAGCAGGGACCCAAACCCATAAAAGTCATTGTGTATCAAAATACCTGTGCTATACTGGTATCTATTTAAAACAAACGCAGGGTCACATCATCCTATGCTTTACAATCGGGTCTGTCAAATAACTGCAATAATAAAGCAAAACTTCATAGATTTGATGTGAGTTTAGTATTTTGGGACTAAATATTACAGTAATCTCATAGGAATACTATAGTATTTGGACATACTATAGGTACTATAAGACTACTATAGAAAAACTATAGCGGTTACAGGATATTATAGTTATTAGTAGTACTTTTACAGTATGTCCCAATTATTCCTATAAGATTACTATAATATTTTGTCCCAAATACTATAAGATTCCTATACTACTTTTTTTTTTTTTTTTTGCTCATGTGGTTAGAAAAATGGGCAACACCAGTACCCCTGTTGTCTGTATGACCCTGTACCCAGGATTAGAACCAGTCTGCCTTAGCATAATGTACTCCCTTCAAAATGCACTAAACATTCGACTACGACAACTATGGCCCTCTGTGAGACAGAAGATATGAAAGGTAAGATAAACCTTTAGCTTAAAAGGGACAAAAACTGATGAAACTCCTAAAACAAATATACAAAACAGGTCAATTTTCAATAAATAACTTTATTATATTTACATACAGCAGTACTCAAAGTGTGGTCCATAAGCTATCTCAAGTGTTCCACAAGTAGATGTGGTAAAATATAATAGATGAGTTGTTTGCAATATTGAACCAACTTGTATGTAAATCCAAACAGTTCTGCAACACTGATGTAACCTATGCCAGTTTAAATCATATGAATCCTCTGACACCATAAGCAAGGTGCAAAGACAATAAGCAAGGTGGTTCAGTGAGAAGGCCTATTGTGTAATATACTGTTGAAGTAGGTCTACTGTTTTTTTTTTTTTTTGCTAGGTGGTCCGTGAAACACTGACAAATAGTAATATTGCAGTCTATTAAAATAATGCAAACACAAAACAAGAACATCCAAACTATGCACAGAATTAACAATGTCCTCTTTTTGCCAGACGATGCAGACATCTGGCCTACAGATCCTTTGTAAGATGGTGCTTGGGTTATTTAGGGAAAAAGGTCTGAGTTGCTGTTTCGGCTTGTATTGTCCTGGGGATACGAAGGGACAACACACAAAACACATTCGTTGGCTGTGATGATTCTATTACATTGCTCTTTGATTGCGCTGGGCCATAGGTGGAGCCATCAGGTGTTATTGTGGAGATGTCGCTTTCATCCTCCTCCTCCTCTTGATCAACCCGAGGTCTTCTAGCTGGCCTTGGATGAACAGGCTTGATGGCAGTAGAGGTAGCAGGCCCCCATGCCCATGGTGTATCCGAAGTGCTTGTATCAATACTCATACTTTTCATGAAGTATTCTGTTTAGGTACCTAAAGTAAATAAATGTGTATTACTGTCAAGTTACAAGATACTAATATCACTATTCACCATCTCACACAAAACTGTACTGGCACAATGGAAACAAAAATATTTTAGTGACTGTGTCTAATTAAGGTGTTAAGGTGTATAATTTACTAAGTAGCACACCCACAAGAAGACATTCGGTAATATCAATTCTATCTGTTATGCAATTCATGGGTTTCATCAGGTCCATTTACACAGGTGTATTAATCAAGCACCATGCAGTCTACATTCATAATCGAGGTGCTTGATTTTATACACCTGTGGAAAGTGACCTGAAGAAATCCATGAATTGACTTTCCCAAACATTGACGAGCACATAAGAACCTGTATTAGCCTACTAGAAAAAAGACTTCTAGAAACTAACACAACAATAAAAGTTAGATCACAAACCTTTGCTTCTATTGTGATGACCTAATGTAGGCTAGAAAGCTGTGTAGCCTGACATGAGGATGTGCTCTGGAAGTCATACAAAACACTAAGTAAACAGCAAGTAATCAAACAAAACATCATTGTAGGCCTACAAAAGTCAATGTAATAATGGCAAGAAGACATAAATTAGACTGAAGTGTAAATACCTGAGCTCTAGTGATAGCAACTTAGCCTAATAGTGCACGGGTATTGTGTTTTTGATTTTCCCTGTTTAGACTAGAACAATACCCGTACTTAGTTGAGCATAAGATATTGCTAATATTATTATTTGTGGTTTAACACTTAGGTTAGAAGATTATAGGTTCAACAAGCTAAATCTCTGGGTAGTGTGGTCAGTTTCTTATGAGTGTAGCTACACCAGGCACGTAACTGAAGCATTCCGTTCGCGTTATGTAACGTTACTGCAACAATTAGCTTCCAATAGGCCTAATCAATGGAAGTAGCTACACCTGGCGTGTTAGTGGCCTGTAGGCTACGTTCGGGAAAATAGACCATTCCTCTAATGGATTTTACCAGAGCCCTTCCTATTAGACATTCTCTGATTTTACACGCCGCTTAACAGAACACTTCAGTTACGTGCCTGGTGTAGCTTCCTGTAATATAGGCTAGCCTAAGCCTAGCTTGTACCCTTTTCATGCATGCTAATGTGAAGAATATGAACATGCTATTTTGTAACAGACGTTAGGTGGAAAAGTTTGTTTGTATTTACAGCCTGTGAGCTGGTGGTCGATCATCATGACGGTACAGAACCAGGTTTTCAGAACATCGATGCAAAACCACTTTCTAACTGTAGGCAGTGAGTGTGGTCGAAATGATTGGAACACAGAACTAATGTTGCACTACTTCGTGGTGGTGTTCCAACGATAAATCGAACCATTTCTTCCTCAACTCATGTTTCTAAGGCAAGACATGCAACATTGATGTGTTATTGCCACAAATAACACAGGCACGATTTTTTTCCGCCATGTTAGCAACTTGCTGTTAACTCCTACTAGCTGCAGAGAGACAATCCCCTAGCCGCAAAATCTTCCAGTCTTCCTGTAGGCGGTCACAAGCCAAGGTGGGCGAGGCCATGAATAATCAGTTTCCCTTCGGCGTCATTGGGAAGGGCTCTTTTTGATTCGCTTGTTTTTCCGTGTATTTTCTTTCATTGGCTAATGCGGGCAATGGGGGTAGAAGATCATTTTCACGTGCAGCATGCATATGCAACTTGGAGTGAGCTATAGTATTTCGAAAGTAACAAGTATTAAACGGTTTCTCAGTGAATGAGACCTCTAACAATGCAATACTGTAAAAAAAAAAAGTTGAATTACTGAGTTCTGTTACCTCCTAAGTTCCTCCTACTTAATTTGGAAACCTAATGTTGCTTTACACCTCTAACCCACACCTTTTTTTTAAATTCCTTCAGGTGGTTTGGATGAAATCTTTGACAGCCAGAAAACCCAAGCAAGGCACTACAAGACACTGCAAGAGATGTGCCGGTCCAAAAAGCCAAACAAAGCTTCAGTAACCCATTTGCTGAACTTGGAGTTTGAGTCAAGAAGACGCTTTATAACCTCTGACACTCTAAAGGAGCAAGACCGACCCAGCAAGATTCTGGAGGCATATTCTTGTTTCAAAGACATGGATCATGTAAGTAAATCCCCTTGTAACCAGTATTTACATTTTTCTAACTTTCAGTACAGCAATGGAAATGATTTACACCTGTTTTTTTAATGTCTTTCAGGTTCTAGATGAGTTGCAAAGGATAATTCAGCCAAACAATGCCCACTACGTCTTGGAGATAAGGAATAGAGGTCCAATTTTATGGGGTGATGAAAAAAAGTGATGAAACCATGTCATCATAATCATAATATATATTAACCTGAGAAATTTCAGATCATTCATTTTAAGCAAAGAACATTTCTGATACACTTTTTGATTGGCCAGATGGTGGCGCTATGTTAGGCATGAAAATTACACATGTGAATATCACAATAATGATATCCAACATTTTTGTAAACTTTCAGATCAACCACTTAAGGCATTGTCCATTTCTGGCACATTTGCTGCTTGAGGTGGTGGCGCTATGCTAGGCAAGCCCATTGGGTGTCTGGATATCATCATAATAATATCTATTAACCTGAAAAGTTTAAGCACATTTATTCAAAGCATAGAGCATTTCTGGCACATTTCCTGCTTGGCCAGATGGTGGCGCTATGCTAGGCTTGTGAATAACGAATAATGATACCCAAACACAACAGCTACCCATTATCACAATAATGATATCCAAAATGTTTGTACACTTTCAGATCAATCACTTAAGGCAGTCCATTTCTGGCACATTTCCTGCTTGGCCAGGTGGTGGCGCTATGCCAGGCAGGCCCATTGGGTATCTGGATATCATCATAATCATGATATCTATTAACCTGAGAAGTTTCAGACCATTCATTCAATGCACTGTGATTTATGACACATTTCCTCTTTATGTGGTGAGATATTAAAATCATATCAAATATATAACATATCAAAAATCCCTTCACAATTTAACATCAGCGACATCTTGGCATACCTACCAAATTTGGTGTGTCTAGCTGAAAGTATGTGCCAACCACTGGATCAATCACCTAAGGGGGCGCTACCGAGTCCCTGGGCCACGCCCGGGGTCAAGCCTTTATGCCTGTGTAGCCATTGTGATACCAGATGTGTGTGCCAAATTCCAAGACTTTTCATCCATGTTAACCACCTCAAAAATAGCAAAAAAGGTGAACAAATAATAATAATAATAAACATAGCGGCAATGGCGGGCCCGAGCACCAGCGGGCCGCAACCCGTGACATGTCGGAATCCAACAAAGCACCGACGTGGTGCGTTTGTGAAATGTACATATTTGATGCGGGGGCTATTTGCTTTTGTATTTTATTTTCTGCCACATTTACTCGCTTGGCCAGGTGGGGGCGTAATGCAAGGCAGGCCCATTTGGTGTCATCATAATCATGATATATATTAACCTGAGAAATTTCAGACCATTCATTTTCAGCAAAGAACATTTCTGATACACTTTTTGGCCAGATGGTGGTGCCATGTTAGGCATTGAAATTACACATGTGAAATAATGATATCCAAAATGTTTGTAAACTTTCAGATCAATCACTTCAGGCATTGTCCATTTCTGGCACATTTCCTGCTTGACCAGGTGGTGGCGCTATGCCAGGCAGGCCCATTGGGTGTCTGGATATCATCATAATCATAATATCTATTAACCTGAAAAGTTTCAGACCATTTATTCAAAGCATAGAGCATTTCTGGCACATTTCCTGCTCGGCCAGATGGTGGCGCTATGCTAGGCCTGTGAATTACGCATGTGAATATGCTCACAATAATGATATCCAATATTTTATAAAGTTTCAGATCAATCACTTAAGGCATTTTACATTTCTGGCACATTTCCTGCTTGGCCAGGTGGTGGCGCTATGCCAGGCAGGCCCATTGGGTGTCTGGATATCATCATAATCATGATATCTATTAACCTGAGAAGTTTCAGACCATTCATTCAATGCACTGTGATTTATGACACATTTCCTCTTTATGTGGTGAGATATTTAAATCATATCAAATATATTACAACATTCCAAAATCCATTCACAATTTAACATCAGCGACATCTTGGCATAATGTTTGCCAAATTTCAAATGAATCTGACAAACCGTCAGTTTCAATTCATCTGTTCTTTTGTTCTTTACTTGTATGTGTGCTGCATCAAAGAGGAAACAAACAGAAAATGGAGTAATCAGTGAAATGGGGTAAATCAGTACAGATCCCAACTCACAAACAAACCAATTGACATTTGAACAATAAACTGAAATCATATGGCTATATAAGGTACAACTAAACAATACTTGACATCCCAAGTCAACCAACATCACCTAATCATCTCTCACATGGGACTCCAACACACCAAACCAACAAACAAAGACCTTAACTTTACACATGATTGCAGAGCTACTTTACAAACTGATAAACATCACAAAAGTCATAGTGAGGGTCATTAAAGTGATGACTTACATTAACGCAAAGACACACACAGAGCAGGACATACTGGAGTGCTGGGTTGAGATGAACAAAAGAGTGAACTGAGGGCGAGCAAACAATTTATCCTGGTCTGAGCCCCTGCTCTGGAGCTACAGGGTTTCCCAGCAGGTAAACTGGGTGTGATTACAGTGGGTCCCCGTTAAGTTTGGACTGGTTCCTTCAGGAATCACGCACCCCATTTTGTCAGCAGAAATGGCACAAACTGCAGTTGACACAAACAACCACAAGGTGTCAATTTGGAGTTCTGCCACTACTATTTTTGATACGACTTGACTTACTGCTTCCATGATGCAAGTCAGTAGAACAATCAGAGAAAGCTGAGCCATTACCAAACATATATGATAATACAATAGCGTGAGTTTATATATCTTATACCCTATTTGTCACGGTTACTTATAGATTTGATAGTGTAACGATAAGTTTATGAGACTTTCAGCGGGGGGGCGGGAACTTAAATTGATCACGGTAGTTTAAGCTTACACTTGACAAAACATTCTAATATGAAAATGTAGATGCAATTGTTTTAAGATGGTGCAGCTCCTTTAAGAAAGCACCGTGTGCAGGGATGGAGAGAGAGAAAGCGAGAGGGGGTATGTGTTAGAACTTAGATGCGTGTGGAAAGTGCTGTCGAGACTGGAGCGAGTCATATTCAAAATAATGCAAAAAAATAAATCCAAGAGATAAAACCAATTATCCTCATTCATTGCAACCGCAGCATGCCTGCTTGCCGACAACGAAAAATATATCAAAGCACCTTTTGCCTTTGAATGTAGCACGAATTTAAACAGCTTGACAAATTATTTAGCTAATTGATTATAGCCTGTACAGCAATTGTTGAACATTTACCTGTACAAGTACATTGTTAGCCTACAGACCAATTTCCATAGTGCACATCTTATCAACAGTTTGAATGTCGTGTGTTTCTGCATTGACAAATACCGTTCAGCACAATGATTCATGCCCAATTAATTTCCCCTGTTAAAGTGTTCGCCTTTGTTACACTATTTGGTTTCATGATGTAGCCTATGATAAACACCATATGGCCAAATACTCAGCTAATGTTATAGGCTATACATTTCCCCTCTTAAAGACAAGCTGGTGTAGCTTATTAGACTAGGCTACTATTAAAATGCACCGACGGTAGCCTTGGCTATGTGTAAAGCAAGCTATCGCATGATTTCATGCACGTAAGTTCATGCATCTGTCAAGTTCGTACAGGGCCTCGCACCCCCTTGCGACGGCCCTGCAGCTCCTCCTAAGACAGCGAGGACAAAGTTAAAAATGCTGATGAACCGGGAAAAGTTGACAGGTTTGTTTCGGGTCCCAGTGATTATTTGTGAAATTGTGTAAAGCGACAGCCTTTTCAAGGCATTTCAAGGAAGGAGTCGTAGCATGCAAGCTCCCAAATTGACCCAGTAGACAGAAGGCATCAATAGCCTAAATTGTTGGGACTGGGGAGAGTCATGCGTTTTTTCTCAATCACTTTGGAGTGTCATAGAACAATGTCTTGCTGGCGATGGAGGGTCACGTGTTTTTTGACTAACGCTCCCAAAACTCCTCCGGTAGCCCCTTAAATAAATAACGAACAGTCCCTAATTGATTAAAGCCTGTAGGCCTACACCAGCAATTGTTGAACATATACCTGTACAGGACATTGACAGTAGCCCAGCCTAACAAGCAGATGTTGCAAAAAAGACGCAATTAATCAGAAATAAATAATGTAATCTGCATCGCTTTATTTAACAAACTGCAAGCAACAAGAGGGTTAAGTTCGCTGTGAGGCCAAACCCGGTAAAACCAGGCCAGGACAGATATTTTAGAGCAGGGGTGTCAAACTCATTTTCATAGAGCGCCACATCATTGAATTTATAGGTTACTGAGGGCCACATAATCGGCGAACATGTGCATGGTGCAACCATGAAATCGGTATTGCAGTATGGCTTATTCAAAATTGGTGTGTAATGGTCCTAACCACTTTAAAACAGTGTGGCTGAAATAAAAAACAAACAGCCTACAACAGTAACATTTTCAATTGCAACTTCTAGGCCTACAGTATTAGTTAACAACTGATCAATATGCATTCATCAACTGACATTGATGAGAATAAACTGCAGTCAATAATGTGCATAACAATGTCTATAACACATATCACCACTAAAATTAACTGTGGCTAAGAAAAGTGTCTCTCCTTCTCTCTAACACTTTTTGGCTTTGGCTAAATATTTCTAAAATCATTTGAGTTTCACTAGTCACATGTTTTAACAAGCAACACTTCTTATTGAACTAATAACAGACGTGTGTCGAAAAATGACTTTTTTTTTCCATACGGAGAAATAACATATGCAGAGTCTACCAAGGTCAATCTTGCCAAAAAAGCCCTCAAACCTGAAAACACATGAGGCAAAAGTGCAAAACATCACAAAACTAATTAAACTAACACGCATATTTTTTGTATTGCAATCATTGTAGCCTACAGTTGTAACAGCGCTGTAACAGTCGTTTTACTCCCCATTATCGCCATTATAAAGAACGTTTAACGTGTCCCAAAAACAGCTATCAATTAATCACCAAACGTCTTATAAACAAGTATTGCCAGGAGCAACACCTTGCAAAAAAATGATAATAGGCCCAGGCCTTTATATGGCTCTGCTCCTGCCTAGATTCGAACTCAGAACTGCCTGAAAGTTGCAGACCTGTTCTGGATATACGTGCATTAACCCACTCGACTTGCCTTGCCACTGAATCCAAAACTATGTTAAACATTATGTACAAAGCTTAGGCTACAGTGGACTAGCATGTTGCAGGGGCTGCTAAAAACACAGAGAAACGCTGAAAACTCGGCCAATCACAGCCCTTGCTGTCGAATGCGCCGTCCGGTTCGACCGTGGAACGCCACAGCAGACTATGCTGCCCCCAAGGTCAGGTTTCACATGGTGAAAATGTGTGTTGGTAAACACACAAGAAAAACTCCAAGCATACATTTGACAATAAAATGAAGGGCTTTCCTGAAAGAGTACACCTGAAATCTTTTTGAAATTCTGGGGCAATTAGACATTTGTAGAGAAGAACACTAATGGATGAAATATAAATATGATAGACTTAATGATGAAGGAAAAATAGTAAACAAAGAAGTTCCCCTAAATGTCAGAGTGTCTCTGCATTCTGATTCTTGGCAACTAATGACTGTGTATGTTGATTGCCTGATGTCATTCAGGTGCTGTTCAATGGTGTGAATCTTCAATAACCAATAGTATTTGAGCTAGAGCCTAAAGCACTACCGGGAATTCGAACTCTCAACCTAACGAACACCAGCACTAGGCATTAGGCATTATCCCACTGAGCCACTGACAATCCTAAATATTTGGCAGTCACATTCACATGGTGAAAATGTGTGTTGGCAAACACACAAAATCAAGAAAATTCCTAGCATACATTTGACAATAGAATTAAGGGCTTTATAAAAAAGAGTACAGATCTGAAAATGTGCACTGTTAATGGTATCCACATAATGATGGTTGTATGGTTGTTCTCCAAGGGAAAAAAAATTACTCATATAGGAATATAGGTGATATAGGAGAAATGGGCTGAGTGGTCGAACTTTATTGGTCTATATCTCTGAAATGGAACAACATATCCAAATTCTTTTGATGACTTTTGTGAGGCTTTGTCTAAACATTGTCTGTGAGAATTTTGGTGAAGATTTGATAATTTTTGAAGTCTGTGAAACCTTTTATGATGTTTGGCTTTTCTCTGAAATTGTGGCAAAAGTAAACATTTTTAGAGCATAAGACCAGGGTGAAAAAGATGCATCTAAATGTAGAGATTAATATGATGAAAGAATTTTGAGTCTAGGTCAATCTGGTAAGGAGAAATAAGCATTTTTGACAAGAGCGCCACCTTTGGGTGCAGTACCCCAAATTTTGGGTTATGGGTAGTGGGGGGTACTAGTAACAATACTTGAAAATGTGAAGTTTCTAGGACTTACGGTTTATAGGAATATAGGTGATCTAGGAAAAATGGCCTAAGTGGTCTAACTTTATTGGCCTATATTTCTGAAATGGAACAAAATATCAAAATTCTGACTGATAACTTTTGTGAGGCTTGGTCTAAACATTGTATGTGAGAATATTGGTGAAGATTTGATTATTTTTGTAGAGTGTGAAACTTTTTATAATGTTTGGCTTTTCCATGAAATTGTGTCAAAAGTAAACATTTTTAGACCATAAGACCAGGGCCAAAAAGATGCATCTGAGTTTAGAGATTAATATTATGAAAGAATTTTGAGTCTAGGTCAATCTGGTAAGGAGAAATTAGCATAATTAACTTATTTTCCCAACAGCGCCACCTTTGGGTGCAGTACCCCAAATTTTGGGTTATGGGCAGAGGGGGGTACTGGTAACCATACCTGAAAATTTGAAGAGTTTTGGAGTTACGGTTTAGGCTGCAGTATGACTTTTACAGAATTTTGGCCAAAAATGAACGGTACAGAAACAATAGGGGTCCTGCAGCTACGCTGCTCGGACCCCTAATAATAATAATAATCTTTCCAAAAACAATAGGGCTTCGCACCTCTCGGTGCACCGTCGGTGCTCGTGGCCTAATAAATAATAATCCTTACAAAAACAATAGGGCCTTGCGCCCTTCGGTGCTCGGGCCCTAATAATATATACTCATACTGCCTTGTGCTGTGCTTTCTGTCAAAATAGTGGAACATGCCACCGCTGTCTTCAGAGCCCTGCCACTGCTCTTCCCATCCAGCACTATGCCACAGCGAGGCGATTTTCCACGTCCTTACTTAAAGTATTTCATTTTTCAGTTTCAGTTATTCATGCACACCATGTTCTATTTTGTGCTAAGCCTCTGTCATTTATACAAAAAAGGTAGTGTTATTAGTGACCTGATTGTTGTAGGTTTTTTTTTAAGTATCCCAGTCCAAGAGGAGGGGTGTTACTTGGGATTTTCTAAACTTCCACTCTTGTCGTCTAGGCTTCAGAGGACCCTGATGCGTACTTGAGCCAGTGGCCCCGTCTTGTCCGGTTGTGCTTGTCTACGAGGATAACTGCATGATCGCCATCGGAAACATGCCAGTGACCACCTTCGACAGGAAGAAATTCCATGAAGGCCTGCTCTACCTCTTGGGGTATTACTATTGCCTGCACCTCACTTACCCAAAGTGCGTTTCCACCCTGCTCTCAGTATTGCAAAAGGAGGTTCTCCAGGACTCTCTCCATGACCGAGATTTAACTGCTTCCTACAAAAAAGCATTGGCCGAGTGGTCCTTCATTGAGTGACTGATATCTTACACAATTATTATTTTTTTTTCAGTTTGAGAGTCAGACCCATGTTAGCCATGTTTGTTAATGTCAGAAAGTTGTTTCTGTTTGAGAGAGACCCGTGTAAATGACATGTCTGTTCCTGTCATTTCAAATATTATATACCAGCAGCTGGAATGAAAGTGTTTTTTTTATTACTATTATTATTATTATTTATTTTATATATTTTAAATTTGGTCTGCACAACTGAAAGTATTGGTCTTTTATAGATTCAGTGAGTAGATTGATGTTAAAAAAGAGAAAAAAAACATTTTCAAATTGCTTTGAATGAAGCATGTTTTTGAGAAATTCTTAATAAAGAAAAAAATGCTGAAAACAAGATGATTCTGGTACCTTAATTTGAGACAAATTAACTTATTTTTAGCGTGCTGTTTTAAGATACTGTGTCTTGTTTTAAACTTTTTTGGCTTTTTGTTAATCTTACTTCAAGGTATTAATTCTTAAAGTCAGCTCAATTATGATAATAAAATGCTTATTTTAAGATACTTTTTGCTAGTTATAATCTTATTTTAATATAGAAATTCTAATAGTCAGCTCATTTTGAGACTAAATTCCTTATTTTAAGTCACTCAGTCTCAAATAAATATGATTTCATTGCTTGTAGTAAGCTCAGTTTAGTCTCAGTCTAGCCTTTTTGTCTAGTTTTAAGGCACATTGTGATTTTTCAGTGGCTAGACTTTTTTTGCTAGTTTTAAGAATTCTAACCTAGAAAATTTTGTTTACCTCTTTGGCAGATTTTGCTCAATACAAGATAATTTGACTAGATTTAGGAATATTAGGCTTATTTCTAGAAGGGCCTTTTTTGCAGTGCAGCCTAGTCCATGGTAGGCACCCGATATAAATATTGTTTAATTTTGCGATTGAGATATCCACGCACTGGCGCCCCCCCCTGCGACGTGTTCGCCCCCCGGTTTCAGAGCTATTCTAAATGCAAAAAATGCATAGAGGAGTTATGACAAAACCGTGACTGTTAACAAACTATATAAGCTATATAAGGTAGGCCCTATGCTAGGCCTATTACACAACATAAATGGTCACTAGGCTATGCTGGCAACCCAAATAAAATCTCCTTTGGGAACCAATGGCTTACAGGATCAAGCGGACTTAAGCTGCCACCTCTTGGCGAAAAGTTAATAGTTTTGCATATCAGTAGTAGCTGCTAATACATTTTATGCAGCTGTGTTAATCACGGAAAGCGCGAATGAAGTGGACACTTCTAAATGGAACCCAACCCACTGTACAGTAGCTCATGGTCTGTGGCTAAAGCAGCCATAATGAAAGCGTTATCATTGTTTAGATACTTCACACACACATGTTTTTTAATCGCATAGACTACAACTACCAAGCTGGAATCAAAGCACATCGACTCCCCTCTCACACGCACACGCACTTCAAACAAACAAAAAGCATCTCAGTCTCACGGTATAGCCATAGGCAAAACTGTATTGGACCGGTGTACGTTGGTACTAAATCATCCATCGCAAAGAATGATTTTTGTAGCACATGCAACAAATATGTGTAGGTACAGCCCTGCCCTGGATACATCTCTCAACATGCGCTCTAAAACATTTGGTTTAAATGGAGATGTAGATCATCACGGTGCGTTAATAAATCTACGCTATGGCGAAGTTGACACAAATTATTCACTTTGGACGAATTTATGTAGTTTCAGTTCTAGTTACTTTACTTTGGGCCATGCTCTTCCTTAGGCCTACTTGAATCACCTTAGAAAATAGAGGATTGAAGTAGCCTATATGGGTGGTTTGGGAATGAACGTTGACTCAGATGCTTTTTGAGACTTTGAGCAGAAATGTCCCAGCCCGGTGTTTAGGATGCATCATAGACAGGTTATCTTTCAGGTAGCCTATATATTTTTGATTAAAACCATCAATGTAGCTTAACGTGTTGTGGCTAACTCACTTAGCTCCTGTTAGTAGCCTAGGTTATGGTCATAAGCAAATGAGATGACAGTCGAAAGATACAATTAGTGCTGCTATCAATTTGCTTGGTATAACCGTATTTATAGTTTTCTACAAATGCAATCAAATTGGCCTCACTCAACCAATGTTAACGGTAACATTATTGTAGCCTACCTAGGTCCTATAGATATTGATATTATAAGATTAACGTACCTGCAGTAAAAATCAAGCATGTCTGATAAACATTCTCAGATTTATTTCGGCTTCAAGAAGAAATGGGAATTACATTTCATGTGAAAATCGTCCTATCCTTATTAGACGTTCTCTGCGGTAAACAACAGTCCTTGTAGGAAGCGTCCATTGTTTTTCCAACCCACTTTAGATTAACCTCCAACAAAATTACGTCTCACTGCAACGATGCGCCATCTGGTGGACAAACAACTACGTATCGCCAATACTGGAAATGCAGCCATGATGATGATGATGAATATTTGGTTTTCCTTTAATCCTACTGAATTTGTAATTATGTATCGGCCATTCTAATTGCCGATACCGATAGTATGTGCGTGCCTGTGTGTGTGTGCGTGTGTATATGTGTGCACTGCCATCTACAGGCCAATGAGTGTACAGTCACTAAATGTACAAAAATGAAAATGCAATATCATTCTGCTTTAATCGCCCCTCTCTTCAGTTAAGATATTCAGAACTGCACCAAATTTTATGTGTATGATTAACCTGGCATACCCCCAGAGAATGATATTGCATTTTCATTTTTTACCGGGGGGGTGCAAATCACAAATGAGTGATTATGGGCTAGGTTTATGTGGGCCCTTGAGACCAACATACCATAAAAAATTCTTCATCCTCGGTGCCACGGTTCAGGTAGTTATTTAGGAAAAACTGCATTTTTTGGGTTTCAGGGGGCCCAGCACGGAGGGGGAGTGGCCCCCGGGGACCAAACGAAATTTTTCCGTAAAAGTCTAGTGGGGCTACATACCCACCAAATTTCATGTGCCCCGGTGTTTCGGTGTCCCGGGTATCGTTGACCAAAAATTCAGGAAGTAGATGACGGGAAAAAAAAAAAAAAAGTTTGACAATCACTATATGACCGCTTCGCTAGCGGTGGTCATAATAATAGAGTGACACTAACACACTAATATAAACTAGATGTACCGCATAGCGGTACAAAATATGACCGCCGCTCAGTCCTGTACATCTGTTCCGCGAAAAGAAATCACACTTCAATTTGTCTCCATATTTTACTCCATCCCCCACTCTTGAAACTTTTGTGTAGGCCTATGCTTGTTTGGCATGCCTGAGTGTGTGTGTGCGGCTGCACAGAAAGTAGCCTACTGGTGCTGAAAAGGTGAATAGATTGTAGAATAGCCAAAGAAGATGTAGCATTGTTATAAAACCTTTAAAATCTCTAAACAATCACAAGTAGGGCAGTTCATCACAGTTCATCCATTGCAACTGGATTGATGAAAGGTCACTTACACCTGTAGGCTACATTGTATTTGGGAAAAGCAAAAGGTATCAGCATAATGTTATTTATTTATTTATTTATTTATTTACAAACAAAAACATCTCTGTCAGTTCCATGCCGTTTTCAACAGCTATCAAAAACAAAGGTCATTTTTGGATGGATGGATTTTTTGTGAATGTTTCTTCTTCTACATAAGATTTTAGTCATCTTTAGTTCATGTGATACTTTATTGTCAATGCACAAATTAAGTAACAGTAGTCTGAAACGTTATTGTTAATGCACAAATTAAGTAACAGTGGTCTGAAACGAAATGCTGTTTTACATCTAACCAGTGGTGCAAATAACTGACATGTCCAAATGGGCCTTGATGAAATGCGACGCTAGACTGTTCATACACATTTTAACGGGCCAAAGTTGAAGAGCTGTTGTCTGTTATTGTTCGTGCAAATATAGGCTGATTCATGTTCCCTTGCATTGTGTAACTGAGGTCCATGGCTAGTCTGGCTTTCACCAGACCAAGCTCAATCTTTTAAGAAATCAAAAAATAAATAGCGGGCAGATCAGGCTGGGTGAACCAGTCCATAGGCACCCGATATTGTTTAATTTTCCGATTGAGATATCCACGCTCTGGCTATTCTAAATGCAAAAATGCATCAGGGAGTTATGACAAAACTGTAACTAACAAACTAGATCCTAATAGAAAGCTGTTAGCTTCCCTAAGCTACAGGTAGGCTTATAAGGTAGGCCTATTTACAACATAAATTGTCAATAGGCTATGCTGGCTTTACACAAATAAAATCTCCTTTGAAACCAATGGCTCACGCCTTTACAGTATCAAGCAGACTTAAACTGCCATATCGTATTAAAAGTTGTAATAAAATTCACGCACCTCTATGAGTCAAGGAGCGCCAATGAAGTAGCCACTTCTAAATGGGACCCACTACACAGTAGCTTAAGGTGTGTTTCTAAAGCAGCCATAATGAAATGAAGGTGTCATTGTTTGATACTTCACACACACGTGCTTTTTTAATTTCACAGACTACAACTGCCAAGCTGGAATCAAAGCACATCGATTCCCCTCTCACACCCTGCACGCACTTAAAACAAAATTAACAGGCGCCTCAGTCTCACGATGTATAGGCAAAACTGTATCAGACCCGGTGTAACGTTGGTAAATCTTCCATTGCACAGAATGATTTTTTGTAGCACGTGCAACAAATGACAGTCGAAGATACAATTACAGTGCTGCTATCAATTTGTTTGGTATAACCGCATTTATAGTTTTCTACAAATGCAATCAATCAAATTGGCCTCCATCACTCAACCAACGCTTAACGGTAACATTACCTAGGTCCTTATTGATATTATAAGATTAACGCACCTGCAGTAAAAACCAAGCATGTCCGATAAACATCCTCAGATTTATTTCGCTTCAAGAAGAAATGGGAATTACATTTCATGTGAACATCGCCCTATCCTTATTAGGACGTTCTCTCAGGTAAACTACAGTCCTTGTAGGAAGCGCCCATTGTTTTTCCAACCCACTTTTAACTTCCAACAAAATTACGCCTCACTGCAACGATCGCCATCTAGTGGACAAACGACTACTTATCGCCAATACTGGAAATGCAGCCATGATGATGATGATGAATATTTATTTTGGCTTTCTTTTAATCCTACTGAATTTGTAATTATGTATTGGCCGTTCTAATACCGATAGTATGTGGGTGCCTGTGTGTGTGTGTGCATGTGTATATGTGTGCACCACCATCTACAGGCCAATGAGTGTACAGTCACTAAATGTACACATAACCTATTTTTTTTTAGACCCCCCCATGGATGAAATTCTACGAAACTTGGCATACCCCCAGAGAATGCCAGGTAAATCATACACATAACATTTGGTGCAGTTCTGAACATCTTAACTGAAGATAGGGGCGATTAAAGCAGAATAAAATTGCATTTTCATTTTTTACCGGGGGGGGGGTGCAAATCACAAATGAGTGATTATGGGCTAGGTTGATGTGGGCCCTTGAGACCAAAATACCATAAAATATTCTTCATCCTCAGTGCCACGGTTCAGGTAGTTATTTAGGAAAAACTGCTTTTTTTGCGGTTCGGGGGGCCCAGCACGGTGGGGGAGTGGCCCCCGAGGACGAAACGAAATTTTTCCATAAAAGTCTAGTGGGGCTACATACCCACCAAATTTCATGTGCCCCGGTGTTTCGGTGTCCCGGGTATCGTTGACCAAAAATTCTAGCTTCGCTAGCGGTGGTCATAATAATAGAGTAACACTAACACTCCAACACAAACACCAACACCAGCACAATAACACCAACATAGTAACACCAACACACCAACCCTGAAATATGAACACTGAAGCAACAACACCAACACAACACACGAACACAATAACATCAACACCAACACCAATACACCATCAATAACACAGCATTATCAATACTAATACAGTAACACCAACATTCATAACATCAATAGAGTAACACCACACTAACACATAAACATGTAACACATAGACAACAATACTATCAGAATAATATCAACACTAACATGCCAACACCAACATTGAAATACCAACACGTAAACAATAGCACTAACACACCAACACTGACCAACACAAACAAATTAGCACAAACATAGTAATACCAACAGATAAACCCCAACACTAACGCATCAACACTAACACATCAACACAAACGCATCAATCTCAAAAACTACAGTAGCAGGCAGAGTTTTCTGATAAACCACAACACTAACGCATCAATCTCAAAAACTAAACCACAACACTAACGCATCAATCTCAAAAACTACAGTAGGAGGCAGAGGTTTCTGCTACCACACACCCCTCCTGTGGAATAATCTCCCTCCCTTGATTTGATTAGCAGACACCTCCCTATTTTTAGACGTAAAACATACCTCTTTACTGCCTCCCATAATTAGATATGGTGCAGTGTGGAACTTCACCGACCTCAGGGATTTTTGGAATGGCCCACCCTGCTGAGTCCTCGTGTGACTGGCACCCCAGTCATGCGTGCGATGGTGGTCACTGACCATACCTGCGCTGGTGTTGACTACCCTTCACCATGCCTTAGTTAAGCTGCTATGGCATAGTGCTGTCATGAACTTTTCATGTGTCATTCTCACTATGGTGTAACACTATATAGTACCAATGATGTACCTATTGATATAACCCATTTTGATTTTTAGTAATACTAACCCACTTTATATCTCTCTCTGCCTTCCCCCTTACCTCACTTGTGAGGTATAACCATCACCAGTCATCAGCCATCCTTGTGTTTGGCCCTCATCTCACCTGAAGTATAACTGTCATCACCTGAGTCCCATCAGCCATCTCCTTGTGTTTGGCCCTCATCTCACCTGGAAGTCCCATCCTTAAACTGCCCTGTCATCTTACCTGAGGTCCCATCCCTACGACTGCCCTGTCATCTCACCTGAGGTCCCATCCCTACGACTGCCCTGTCATCTCACCTGAGGTCCCATCCCTACGACTGCCCTATCCTCGCCTGTTGCTGTCCCCCTGCCCGGATTCCTGGCCAGCGAAGCCTAGCGACCCACCACTTGCCCTATGACAACTCCTAATTCCCATGGACAATCCACTTCCTACAGTGGACCTTTTGAACTTTCTGACCCTAAATAGGATTCATGCATTATCATACTGGATATGTAACCATCCCACCTCTTTGTAACATACACCTCAGGTGGCTTTAAACACCATGTCCTATTCTCTACACCTAACTAACGTATTAATTTATCATGTTTATAGACCTTACTGTTCTGTACTGATCCTAGGCAGATGGGTCAGGCCCTTGAGTCGTGGATCTGCTCGAGGTTTCTTCCTATATGTATCTCCAATTCTAGGGAGTTTTTCCTCGGCCCTGTTACTCATGGGCTCTCTTTGAATGTTTAACACTCTGTAAAGCTCCATTAGATATGTGTGATGTTTTGACGCTCTATAAGTGATATTAAAAATAATAACCATCCCTACGACTGCCCTGTCATCTTACCTGAGGTCCCATCCCTACGACTGCCCTGTCATCTCACCTGAGGTCCCATCCCTACGACTGCCCTGTCATCTTACCTGAGGTCCCATCCCTACGACTGCCCTGTCATCTCACCTGAAGTCCCATCCCCCACTGCCCTGTCATCTTACCTGAGGTCCCATCCCTACGACTGCCCTGTCATCTCACCTGAGGTCCCATCCCACGACTGCCCTGTCATCTCTCACCTGAGGTCCCATCCCCACGACTGCCCTATCCTCGCCTGTTGCTGTCCCCTGCCCGATTCTGGCCAGCGAGCCTGGGGCGGCCACCACTTGCCCCATGACAACTCCTAATTCCCATGGACAATCCACTTCCTAAGCAGTGGACCTTTTTGAACTTTCTGACCCCTAAATAGGATTCATGCATTATCATACTGGATATGTAACCATCCCACCTCTTTGTAACATACACCTCAGGTGGCTTTAAAACACCATGTCCTATTCTCTACACACTAACTAACGTATTAATTTATCATGTTTATAGACCTTACTGTTCTGTACTGATCCTAGGCAGATGGGTCAGGGCCCTTGAGTCGATGGATCTGCTCGGAGGTTTCTCCCTATATGTATCTCCAATTCTAGGGAGTTTTTCCTCGGCCCTGTTACTCATGGGCTCTCTTTGAATGTTTAACACTCTGTAAAGCTCCATTAGATATGTGTGATGTTTTGACGCTCTATAAGTGATATTAAAAATAATAATAATACCAACAGATAAACCACAACACTAACACACTAACACCAACACTAAATAAAACTAAATCTAGTTTACCCCAGCTGATACATTAAATAAGATGAATGTTAAAGACTTATAAATTAATTACTGAATGGATGAGTGTAAATGCAACAAAGAAAAGAGAAGAGAAGATGGAGAGAGGAGAGATGGAGAGAAGAGAGATGGAGAGAGGAGAGGAAGAGAAGACACCACCCACCCTACCCTACACTCTAACACCACCCAATCCCAAACACCACCCACAACCCTATCCCAAACACCACCCTACCCTACACTCTAACACAGGGGTGGGAAAACTCCGGCCCGCCAAGCACTTTCATCCGGCCCGCCGAGCATTTAATTTGGTTATCAGGCTGCTCGCTATTTTTTTCCTGCGATAGAGACGACGTTGGTTAGCTTTACTGCAATCTGCTTTTCACTCTCTGCAGTATTTTTAAACAATTAATATTTTAAAAGAAAAACTTTCCATACTAAATTATAGGCTATAAAGGCTATATAATATAGGCTGTATTTTTTAATGTGTGTGTCATGGGGGGGTGCGGCCCGCCGGCCAATTTTCAAAACCCAATGTGGCCCTTGAGCCCTGCTCTAACACCACCCTACCCTACACTCTAACATGACCCAATCCTAAACACCACCCTACCCTACACTCTAACACCACCCTACCCCAAACACTACCCTACCCCAAACACTACCCTATCCTACACTCTAACACCACCCAATCCCAAACATCACCTTACTAACACTCTAACACCACCCAATCCCACCACCACCCTACCCTCACACTATAACACCACCCAATACTACCACCACCCTACCCTCACACTATAACACCACCCAATACTACCACCACCCTACCCTCACACTCTAACACCACCCAATACCACCACCCGACCCTCACACTATAACACCACCCAATCCTACTACCACCCTACCCTCACACTCTAACAACCCCAATCCCAAACACCACCCTACTAACACCTTAACACCACCCAATCCTAAAGACCACCCTACCCTCACACTATAACACCACCCAATACTACCACCCTACCCTCACACTATAACACCACCCAATCCTACCACCACCCTACCCTCACACTATAACACCACCCAATCCTACCACCACCCTACCCTACACTATAACACCACCCAATACTACCACCCTAGCCTACACTATAACACCACCCAATACTACTACCACCCTACTATAACACCACCCAATACTATCACCCTACCCTCACACTATAACACCACCCAATACTACTACCACCCTACCCTCACACTATAGCACCACTCAATCCTAAACACACACCACTGCCCGTAGCAGTGGGCAGAGCCCTAGGTGCAGTGGGCAGAGCCCTAGGTCCAGTGGGCATGCAGTAGGCAGAGCCCTAGGTGCTGTGGCCAGAGGGCGGAAACGGACGCTGAGGTCAGCAGTTCCAAGAGAAATTTCCCAGAACCAGGCCAGACCTTGCTGATGTCACATCCTGTAGCAAACATGAAAGGGTTCTGAACGTACCCAGCGCCATGGAAACTCTGAGCATGAGTGACCACAACAGAGAATTGTGCGTCACGAGTGAGGTCAGTCCAACAGAGTGGTGTGCATCATGACACACACACACACGTACACACACACACACACAGGTCAGTCCAACTGAGTAACACACACACAGTCCAACAGAGTAGTGTGCATCATGACACACACACACACACACACACCCACCCACCCACACACACACACACACACACACACACACACACACAGAGGTCAGTCCAAAAGTGTAGTGTGCATCATGACACACACACACACATACACGCGTGCACACACAGATACACACACATACACCCATACACACACACATACACACAGGCCAGTCCAACAGATTAGTGTGTGTGATGATGCACACTACATTGTTGGACATCAGCTAGTAGATGGGGGGGGGGTGTAAACATTTCAGTACTCCGGTTTAGTTGGGGGGGGGGTGTAAACATTTCAGTACTCCGGTTTACTGATCAGCTAGTAGATGGGGGGGTATTGATATAGGCTATATGTGTGTGGGTGTGTGTATTGCAAGATATATCACACACACACTCACATGCACACACACTCACACACACACACACACACTCACGCACACACACACTCACACACACACACTCACACGCACACACACACACACACACACACACACACACACACACTCACACGCACACACTCGCACACACACACACTACTTCTTCTTTAAGAACCTTTGCAAATACTTCACACCAGGCACAGCGCTAGGAGTCCAGTGTTGGATGGGCCAGACCAGTTGTGAGTGGGCCGTAAATTAAAAACGTTATCAAATTACTGTTTGACCTAAAAAAAATGACAGACTAATATACTGTTATATTATGTGCTTACATAATAGAGATTTTATCAGCATTGTAAAAAGTTTGTGTGTATAGGACGGACGTACCTCCCCGTGATCCCTCTCCTTGGTTCTAACCAAAGAAGAGCGCTTTGGAATCTCATATGCAGGGGTGTCGTTAGCATATGCAGGGGTGTCGTTAGCATATGCAGGGGCGTCGCTAGCACAATCAATATGCAGGGACGTCGCTAGCAGTTAAAACATTCGGGGCTTGACCCATAAAGTCTAAACGGTTCTCATAATTCCCATTTTGCCTGCCATTGCTGCTCACTTTTCCTAAATTAATCCACCGACTCAAGCCTCATTTGCGCCACATTGATTGAATATTATGGACAATAATATTTTGACAATTAAAGGATGTAATGACCTGTTGCTATCTTGACATTTCTGTTTGCTACACACACATGAACAGACACACACACATGACGACGTGCACACACACACACATGACGACGTGCGCACACACACACATGACGACGTTCACACACACACACACACACACACACACATGAACGCACACATACACATGACAACGTGCTTTTACAGAGAACGGTAGGTGACATCATCACTGGTTTATTGCTAAAGATGAAGTGACAAGCGTAAGTACGTCTTTTTTCACCTGAAAAAGTGGTTTGGATGTGCCATACTGTAAATTAACTTGAACCATAAGCTTCAGACCCCTTAGCTTGTCTAAATGGGGCCCACAGCCACACATCACAGAGCACCCCCCCCCCACAGCCTTAGCACATCACAATACCCACCCCCCACCCACACACACACACCGTTAACGTCAGCTGCTAAAACACACCACATTTGCCAACAGAACATGAAACTACTCATCCACACAACACAGCAGCATCTGAGACGACTCCTTACACATTACCTCTCAGGTTCCTGGCATGCCAGACAGCATTCCTACACACACACAAACACACACACACACACACCTACTGTGCCCTCAGGTAACACACACTCCCTGTAATTTGTGCAGAGATCCTGACCTCACCAACTTCAAAGAATCATAGAGAATCACCAACAAACTCACACACACACACACATGATCTCTCTCTCTCTCTCTCTCTCTCACACACACACATACAGAGAGAGAAAGAGAGAGATTATTGCGGAAATATGTTAGATTTAGCAGTCAGTTTGACACTTGTTTTTAAAAACAAGCACATTCACCACTTTAGTGGACTGTGGGCCTGCCTGTTTCTGACGCTATTTGCACCTAAACACACGGAACAGATCACTCGTACATGACAGCACCTAAACACACAGAACAGATCACTCGTACATGACAGCAGCTAAACACATGGAACAGATCACTTGTACATGACAGCACTGAACACAGAACAGATCAACAATATAGGCTAGTGGACAGTATTTGACCGCTTGCGTGAGCCCATGATAAGTAGCTTACTTTAAAGCAATATCACAAGCTCCCGTCAAAATCTAGTAGTAGGCCTAACTACACACAAGCAAAAGGCTATGAAACATCAACAGTATACTTTACACAATAACCTTGCTAATGCTTTAACTGGCATTTATTTGAAATGTTATCAGCAAAGTTGTAAGTGAAAACTTTATTTCACGCTGTGTTACGAAAAACACAATGACATGATGACATTAATCTGTCATGTGCATGTGGCTCATATGCATCAGAATGAATATGGAGATCGTGCTAAAAGTTAGCTTGCAAAAACATAAATACTGCTATGTAGGTTACATACCTCTGCATCTGCATTGATATCCCTGAGCTGTCAAAGAGAATATGTAATATTTCCCATTACTAGCGCTAGCTTCAACATTGGCACATGTAACATATTTAAAACTATTGCGTGTTAAGGGGCAAGACATCAAATTTCTTCAAGCATTTGGGAACACACTGAATGAACTTGAAAGCAGAGTCCCTCGACGTTAGATTAGGTTGCTTGCAAATGCCGTTGTCCATGACCTGACATTTCCATGGCAAGCAGTTTTAACATAACTTATGGCACGCTGCCTACACTGGATAAACTTGAAAGCAGAGTTTACCATTTTGTGTGCATCCATGGCAAGCTGTTTTAACATGTAAATGTATTATGCGTAAAAGCAATAAGATATTGATAGTAAATTGAATTTCATGTTCAAATTTGTCAATTAAAAACCAATTCATGTTTTAGACCATTTTATTCTTAAAACAAAGTACCGGTTCAGGCACCGCTTTGGCACCGGCACCATTTTAAAAGTATCGATTTAGCAAAAACTAAAACGATACCCAACCCTAGTCATGACACCATTATGACAGTGTAACGAATACATTTGTTGACCTAAAGTAAAGTTATACCATCTTGTTTTGTCATTAAGATATCATGAAGGATAAGACTGGATACATTCGTTGAACTCAAATGGTACCATTTTGTTGTCATTAAGATGTGGCATAGGTGTTATTATGACCGCCGCGCAGCGAAGCGGCGGTCATATAGGTTTAGTCAGATTTTATTTATTTTTCTTTTTTTCTTTTTCGCATGCCCAAATTTCCGTCAATGATTCCCGGGACACTGAAAGACCGGGGTACACGAAACTTGGTGGGCATGTAACCCCACATGGATAGCATGGAACCATCGTTTTTCGTTTTGATCTATAGCCCCCGCTGGACTGGACCCCCCGAAAGGAGGGTAGGGCAGACACAGTTTTCTGTGAATATCTCGAAAACCGTAGGGTTTAGGAGGACAATTTGTTTTGTATGTTGATCTCAAGGGGCCATGTCAACCCATTCCACAACCACTCATTTCATGTATATAAGCCACCTAGTTAAACACAAAAAGTAAAAATGAGGTGTTGTAATTGAAGGTATCTGTGACCTAACATATTCAAAACTCCACGAAATTGGAAGTGTAGGATCATTATGACACCCTCTGTATGCACGCCAAGTTTTGTGGAATTCCGTTCATGGGGGCCACACAATAAATTAATTTATGTTACTATACACCAACTGGCCTGTAGGTGGCGGAGACAGTTTTCTGTGAATATCTCGAGAACCGTGGGGCCTAGGAGGTCCACCTTTTTTATGTATGTTGGTCTTAAGGGGGCATGTCAACCCATCCCATTACCACTTATTTCATACCAAGCGCCACCTAGTTAAAAATTAAAAGCAAAACATTTTCATCAGAATATCTCTGGCTGACAAGGTCAAAACTGCACGAAATTAAAAGTGTAGGATCATTATGACACCCTCCGAATGCATGCCAAGTTTTGTGTACTTTCGTTCATGGGGGGCCTTACAATAAAATAATTTATGTGTACATTTAGTGGCGATACACCAACAAGGATTCCGGGACACTGAAAGACCGGGTACACAAAACTTGGTGGGCATGTACCCCACATGGATAGCATGGAACCGTCATTTTTCGTTTTGATCTGTAGCCCCCAGCTGGACTGGACCCCGAAGGAGGGTAGGGCAGACACAGTTCTCTGTGAATATCTTGAGAACTGTAGGGCCTAGGATGACCAATTTTTTCATTATGTTTGCCTCCAGGGGTCATGTTAACCCATTCCATGTGCACACATGTGCATAAACAGATACACACGCACACACATACAATTACAGTATGGTTATGGTTATGGTTATGGATTTAGCAGACGCCTTTGTCCAAAGCGACACATAAATACAAAACAACATAATAATATTTAAAATTGAACAGGGAACAGATTAAAATGTAGGTCAAATATAGTAAGGAGAATAGTTGTAGTACACAATAATATAAATTCAAGCAATAGCCTAATAAAAGCAATGTAAAAAGGGGAAAGGCAATAATAAAACAATAATGTCAATTCAATCAATAATATAAAAACAATGACATGCTAAGACTACATTAAGGAGAATATCAATAATAAACAATAATGTCAAATTAATTAACAGCCCAATTAAAATAAAACAACATTATATAAACCATAACACATAAGTGCTTAAACAACTAAGTATATGTTGAATAGGAATGTCTTTAGACCCCTCTTAAATGACCCAAAACTACCACAGGAACGGAGAGCACTGGGCAGTTCATTCCACCAACATGGAACCACTGAAGAAAAGAGTCTGGAATTAGACCCAGTTTTCATGACTGGTCGACACAACATCACGCTCACCAGAAGACCGCGGTGGGCGGTTGGGGATGTAAGGCTTGATTATTGAATTAAAATAACTAGGAGCAGATCTAGTTAGTGTCCTATAGGCCAAAGTGAGAGATTTAAATTTAATTCTGGCTACTATATGTCATGAGCCCTCTCACTCCACCGGGTTACCACCTTAATTGGTTTCCACTATCTTCCACTCTGCTCACCACTCTCTCTACTCCAGCCTAACTAGCTCCACCTGTCCCTGCTCTGCTCTGCTCTAATTACTCTGCCAGCTGCGCTGCATTACCCACTAACCTCTCCCAGTATTTAAAGCCCTGTCTTTCAGCTCTCCTTTGTCAGATCGTCTGCAAAGCTCACACCGGAACCTGTTTGCTCGTGCTTCTGGCTCACTCTTGTTTTGTGACCCTGGACCTGCCTGAATCTTGGATACTCTTCTGCCCCAGAGAACCAGACCTGCTTTCTGCCGTAGCGACTCCTGACTACTCTTGATCCCGGTAACTCTGACCAGCCTTCTGCCTTGCTACTATGAATTTGGATCTCCCTTGAACTGTACTTCTGCCTTGTTTCATCCGCCCGTTGTGTCTGTGTTCCCCCAGGACTTCGGACCACCCACCACCGTCGTCATAGGGCGATCGCTGGCACTGGGGGCACACAGACCCAGCGCATTGGACGGAATCCCGGTTATTCCCAGTAACCCTGGAGCCTTCACTCACTCCCCTACTTCCCTTTTCCCTTAAGTTTAATAAACTTTCTGGTGTGGCCTTAATTGTGGTCCTCTGGTCGTCTGTCTGAACCGTGACAGTCACGATCTGACCATCATGGACTCAGCGCACACTTCCCCGACATGGAAACTGGACGAACCTGAGCAACCCACCGCCATGCAACGCCTGGAACACACTGAGAGAGGGCTAGCCCATGGCGGCGACATCACCTCCCTGCTTCAGGTCGACCCACCAACAGCATCAGCAGTTCCAGCAGCACCAGCAGCAGTTCCAGCAGCAACAACAACTTCGCCATGATCATCCAACTCCTCACCAACCTTACCCCAGCCACTCCGCCCACCGGCCCAGTTCCAGGCAGTCTGCCCACCAGCCCTGCCCCGAGTTACCTGCCCGGTCATTTGCAGCCGCTGCTCGGGACAAGATTGGAAACCCGGCGGTTCAACGGCGATTCAACCCAGGTCCGGCCATTCCTGACTAGCTGCCGACTTCAGTTCTCCTTGCAGCCAAGGACCTTCGCCACGGAAGGGGCCAAAGTTGGGTATGCCATCACTCACCTGGCGGGCGAGGCTGGGCTCTGGGGAACAGCAGAGTTCGAGCGTCAAACCCCGAGATGTGCAACCTTGACCTGTTTGCTGAGGAGATGCTGAAGGTGTTTGACCTGGATTCACCAACCGCAGAGGCGCCTCGTGAACTGTTCAGTATTCGACAAGGCAGGCGTACAGTCGCAGAGACCATTCCATCGACTTCGAACCCTGGCAAGGCGAAGTTCTTGGAACACACCATCGTTGGTGGGCCAGCGTTCTTCCATAGCTTGGCCAACTATATCAGGGGCGAGTTGGTCTCCCATGAACTGCCTTCCACTCTTGATGAAGCCATCGCACTGACTGTCGGATCGACAGAAGGATACAGACCCGATGGTGCATTGAGAGGGGCGCCAAGGTCCACCAACTACCGGCATTCGGAGAGATCCGACTGGGCTCCTGTCATCTACTGCCACTCACCCAAGTCAGCTTGACCAGTCTGAGCCCATGGCGATTGGGCAACCTCTCTCCTCCTGCAGAGCGCCAGCGCGCTTCACCTCAAACCTCTGCCTCTATTGTGGAGGTGATGGACATCGTGTGGTAACCTGCCCTCTTAAAGGCGAAGCTCACGGGCATAGGGAGAGTCGGTTGAGCTCAATGACCATCCAGTCCTCCGACCGCAAACCCCTGCTGCAGGTTCACCTCCGCCTCTCTGACTCAACTCACACCCTGGCTGCTCTGGTGGATTCTGGGCCCGAAGCCAACATAATGGACATCAAGCTGGCACGCCAACTGGGACTGGAGAACCACCGTTTGACACCTCCTATTCCTGCCGGGCACTGGGCCGGACACTTACCGGATCGGTCACTCATGTCACGGCCCCGGTCTCCGATGGGTCTGTCCGGAAACCATCAAGAAACTATCCAGTTTCACCTGCTCCCTTCTCCAGGCCAACCCCTCATCATGGCTCCGCCGGCACAACCCTCAGCTCGACTGGGTGACCGGGGTGATCAGGGAGTGGGGAGAGGACTGCCACCGAACCTGCCTGCTTGCTGCCAAGACCCCCCCTCGGCCAGTACCCACTAACTCCGCTCCTGACCTCTCCAATGTCCCAGAATGCTACCATGGTCTCAGAGAAGTGTTTAACAAAGCAAGAGCCACATCTCTGCCCCCTCACCGACCGTACGACTGTGCCATCGACCTCCTCCCTGGAACGGCCCCTCCAAAGGGCCGTCTTTATTCGTTGTCTGCTCCTGAAAGAAAGTCCATGGAGGACTACATCAACGACTCTCTGTCCGCAGGATTAATCCGTCCATCTTCATCTCCTGCTGGTGCTGGCTTCTTCTTTGTGGGGAAGAAGGACGGATCTC
Organism: Alosa alosa; assembly: GCF_017589495.1. NCBI lineage: Eukaryota > Metazoa > Chordata > Actinopteri > Clupeiformes > Clupeidae > Alosa > Alosa alosa. The sequence goes on from NC_063198.1 coordinate 35,478,704, forward strand.
TTCGCCCCTGCATCGACTACAGGGGACTCAACGACATCACAGTGAAGAACCGTTACCCTCTGCCTCTGCTCACCTCTGCCTTTGAGTTGCTCCAGGGAGCCACTGTTTTTACCAAGTTGGATCTCAGAAACGCTTACCACCTAGTGCGGATCCGGGAGGGAGATGAATGGAAAACCGCATTCAATACACCAACAGGCCACTACGAGTATCTGGTTATGCCTTTTGGCCTCACCAATGCTCCTGCTGTGTTCCAGGCTCTAGTGAATGATGTGCTGCGGGACATGTTAAACAAGTTTGTCTTCGTTTACCTGGATGACATCTTAATCTACTCCAGAAACCTGTCTGAACACACCCGCCATGTCCAGCAAGTCCTTCATCGTCTCCTGGAGAATTCCCTCTACGCCAAGGCAGAGAAATGTGAGTTTCACGTCAAGACAGTGGCCTTCCTGGGGGTACATAGTGGCAGAGGGAAGTATCCAGATGGATCCTGCCAAAATATCAGCAGTCACTTCATGGCGGTTCGGAGAACAGAAAGAAGCTGCAACAGTTTCTGGGGTTTGCTAACTTCTATAGAAAGTTTATCCGAACTACAGTACCATTGCTGCCCCTCTCACTGCTCTAACCAGCACCAAGCAACCCTTCACCTGGACCCCAGCAGCCGACAAAGCCTTCAGTACCCTCAAGGTAGGTTCACCTCGCTCCCATCCTCCAGATGCCTGATGTGGACCGGCAATTCATTGTGGAGGTGGGCGCCTCCGGATGTGGGAGTTGGTGCTGTGATTTCTCAGTGGGCTGCGGAGGATAGGAAGCTCCATCCCTGTGCCTTTTTTTTTCTCCGTCGGTTGTCCCCTCTGAGTGCAATTACGACATAGGGAACCGAGAGCTGCTGGCTGTGAAGCTTGCCTTGGAGGAGTGGCGTCACTGGCTGGAGGGGTCCACCATTCCATTTTCGTTTGGACCGATCATAAGAACTTGGAGTACATCCAAGCGGCCAAGCGGTTGAACTCCAGGCAGTCCCGCTGGGCCCTGTTCTTCACCAGGTTTAATTTCACTCTGTCATACCGCCTGGATCACGCAACACCAAGCCAGACGCCCTCTCCCGTCAATTCCAGAAGGATGACACCCCCTCCAAGGATCCTGTGTCGATTCTGCCAAGTCCCTGCATCGTAGCAGCTCTGACCTGGGCTGTTGAGGAACAGGTGCTGGAAGCTCTCCGTAACCAGCCAGGTCCCAGCTTGCCCAGCTGACCGCTTTTTTGTCCCCGAAAACCTGAGGTCCCAGGTCATTCAGTGGGGACATGACTCCCGCCCTAGCTTGTCACCCTGGCTCCACCCGCGCTTTACAACCTGCTCGCCCAGAGGTTCTGGTGGCCCTCTCTGAGAAGGGATGTAGGGGGAATTGGCCCAAGCCTGCCCCATCTGCAACCAACACAAGTCGTCCTGCCAGCCCCCAGCCGGGATTGCTGCAGCCCCTGCCTGTGCCCAGACGTCCCTGGTCTCACATCGCCCTTGACTTTGTCACGGGGCTGCCCCCTTCAAGTGGCATGACCGTCATTCTCACCATAGTTGACCGATTCAGCAAGATGGCACACTTCGTTCCCCTCCCCAAGCTCCCAACCGCCAAGGAGGCCGCCCAGGTGGTCCTGGAACACGCGTCTTCGGATCCACGGACTGCCAAAGGATGTAGTTTCTGACCGTGGCCCACAATTCTCCTCCGCCTTTTGGAAGGAGTTCTGTCACCTGCTGGGAGCCACAGTCAGTCTGACTTCCGGATTCCATCCCCAATCCAATGGGCAGTCAGAGCGGGCAAATCAGGAGCTCGAGAAGGCACTGCGATGCATGACCTCACGCAAACCCCCACTCCTGGTCGCAGCAATTGACATGGGTAGAGTACGCACACAATTCTCTGACCTGCTCTGCCATCGGTATGTCCCCTTCCAATGTGTTTATGGATACCAGCCTCCTCTATTTGCCAGCCAGGAAGGGAGGTTACTTTGCCCATCTGCACTTGCTTTTTGCCCGTCGATGTCGCCGCACCTGGTCACAAGCCGAGCCACACTCCTCAGATCCGTTGCCAGCTACACTACGGGGCCAACCGTCGGAGAATTCCTGCTCCCACCTACCATGTTGGTCAAAGGGGTGTGGTTGTCATCGAAGAACCTGCCACTCAGGGTGGAGTCGCAAAGCTGGCACCTCGGTTCCTTGGCCCATTCCCTATCGTGAAGAGTGATTAGCCCAACTGCTGTCCGGCTCCAACTGCCTAATTCCATGAGGGTGCACCCCACTTTCCATGTGTCTAAGATTAAGCCCATTCATGAGAGTCCGCTGGTCCCTGCTGCGCCTTGTCCTCCTCCACGGCTCGTCGATGGTGGTCTGGTTTACACCCGTCCGCCCGCCTGCTTGGTCCAGACGGAGGGGTAGGGGCCTCAGTACCTCATTGACTGGGAGGGCTATGGACCTGAGGAAAGGACCTGGGTGCCAGCTAGTCGGATTGTGGATAGGACTCTCATCACCGCCTTCCACCAACGGCATCCTGATCAACCTGCAATCCGTGGGGGCCCCCCAGGGGTCCCCTAACTGTCCTGCCCGCCCAGCTTCCCATCCTGTGCCTGACCCTGTCCGGGACCTGTCCCATCTCCCGACCCACGACCCTCCGGCTTCCTCCGAGGATGAGGGCGTTCACTCCCGGACCGCTCGGGAGGAGTTCTAGCCCTCCTCCGGCTCCCCTCCTCCGCCCGGCGTGGTGTTGCTCTTGGGACTTCTGGGGCCGCCCCTTGGGGGGGGTTCTGTCATGAGCCCTCTCACTCCACGGGTTACCACCTTAATTGGTTTCCACTATCTTCCACTCTGCTCACCACTCTCTCTACTCAGCCTAACTAGCTCCACCTGTCCCTGCTCTGCTCTGCTCTAATTACTCTGCCAGCTGCTGCATTACCCACTAACCTCTCCCAGTATTTAAAGCCCTGTCTTTCAGCTCTCCTTTGTCAGATCGTCTGCAAAGCTCACACCTGAACCTGTTTGCTCGGCTTCTGGCTCACTCTTGTTTGTGACCCTGGACCTGCCTGAATCTTGGATACTCTTCTGCCCCAGAGAACCAGACCTGCTTTCTGCCGTAATGACTCCTGACTACTCTTCGATCCCGGTAACTCTGACCAGCCTTCTGCCTTGCTACTACGAATTTGGATCTCCCTTGAACTGTACTTCTGCCTTGTTTCATCGCCCGTTGTGTCTGTGTTCCCCAGGACTTCGGACCACCCACCACCGTCGTCATAGGACGCATCGCTGCCACTGGGGGCACACAGACCCAGCGCATTGGACGGAATCGTTATTCCCAGTAACCCCCTGAGCCTTCACTCCTCCCTACTTCCCTTTTCCCTTAAGTTTAATAAACTTTCTGGTGTGACGCAATTGTGGTCCTCTGGTCGTCGTCTGTCTGAACCGTGACACTATAGGGAGCCAATGGAGAGTAACTAGGAGAGGAGTTACATGTGTCCTCTTTGGCTGATTGAAGACCAGGCGTGCTCCAGCATTTTGAATCAGCTGTAATGATTTTGTTACACAAGCGGGTAAGCCAGCTAATAGTGAATTACAATAGTCCAGCTTAGAGATGACCATGGTCTGAACAAGAAGTTGTGTGGAATCTTGTGTCAGATAAGGTCTGATCTTCCTAATGTTGTAAAGCATAAACCGACATGATTTTGCAATAGAAGCTATATGCTCAGAGAAGTTAAGTCGGTCATCAATTACAACGCCCAAGTTTCGTGCCGATCTAGTTGGGGTCAGTGAAGTTGAGTCAAGCTGGATGTTAATCTGTTGGGGAATAGCTGTTTTAGCTGGAAACACCAAAAACTGTTTTTGAGAGATTAAGCTGAAGGTGCCGATCTTTCATCCAGGCTGAAATATCCTTAAGGCATGCAGAGATCCGGTGGGAAACACTAGAGTCATCAGGTGGGAAAGACAGGTAAAGTTGAGTGTCGTCTTGCATAACAGTGATAGTCAAATCCATGGGAGCGAATGGTATCACCTAAGGAAGTGGTAATCATACGTATGACACATACTCACACAGTAGACATATGTGCGCATGCATGCACATGCACAAACACACATACGCAGGCAAACACACAAGCACACACATACACACACACACACACACACACACATAAACATAAACTTGTACACGCACACATGCACACAATTCAAGAATTTTTCCCGTCATCTACTTCCTGAATTTTTGGTCATTGATACCCGGGACACCGAACCACCGGGGTACATGAAATTTGGTGGGTATGTAGCCCCACTAGACTTTTACGGAAAAATTTCATTTCGTCCCCGGGCCGAAAGCCGAAATAAATCTGAGGATGTTTATCGGACATGCTTGGTTTTACAGGTACGTTAATCTTGTAATATCAATAAGGACCTAGGTAATGTTACCGTTAGCGTTGGTTCAGTGATGGAGGCCCATTTGATTGATTGCATTTGTAGAAAACTATAAATGCGGTTATACCAAGCAAATTGATAGCAGCACTGTTTGTATCTTTCGACTGTCATTTATTGCACGTGCTACAAAATCATTCTGTGCAATGGAAGATTTACCAACATTACACCGGTCTGATACAGTTTTGCCTATACATGCGTGAGACGCCTGTTTATTTTGTTTTAAGTGCGTGCAGGGTGTGAGGGGAGAATCGATGTGCTTTGATTCCAGCTTGGTAGTTGTAGTCTGTGAAATTAAAAAGCACGTGTGTGTGAAGTATCCAAACAATGACACCTTCATTTCATTATGGCTGCTTTAGCAACACACCTTAAGCTACTGTGTAGTGGGTCCCATTTAGAAGTGGCTACTTCATTCGCGCTTTCCTTGACTCATGGAGCTGCGTGAATTTTATTACAACTTTTCGCCACGATATGGCAGTTTAAGTCCGCTTGATACTGTAAGGCGTAAGCCATTGGTTTCCAAAGGAGATTTTATTTGTGTCGCCAGCATAGCCTATTGACAATTTATGTTGTAAATAGGCCTACCTTATAATCCTACCTGTAGCTTAGGGAAGCTAACAGCTTTCTATTAGGATCTAGTTTGTTAGTTACCGTTTTGTCATAACTCCCTGATGCATTTTTGCATTTAGAATAGCCAGAGCGTGTATATCTCAATCGGAAAATTAAACAATATCGGGTGCCTATGGACTATGGTTCACCCAGCCTGATCTGCCCGCTATTTATTTTTTGATTTCTTAAAAGATTGAGCTTGGTCTGATGAAAGCCAGACTAGCCATGGACCTCAGTTACACAATGCAAGGGAACATGAATCAGCCTATATTTGCACGAACAATAACGGACAAAAGCTGGCCCGTTAAAATGTGTATGAACAGTCTAGCGACGCATTTCATCAAGGCCCATTTGGACATGTCAGTTATTTGCACCACTGGTTAGATGTAAAACAGCATTTCGTTTCAGACTACTGTTACTTAATTTGTGCATTAACAATAACGTTTCAGACTACCCTACTGAAAAAAACAGCCTGACCGGCTAAAGGTGGTTTGCTGGTTGACCAGCTTGTTGACCAGCTTGTTTGACCACCCTATGATGGTTGACCAGCTAGACCAGCAAATCTCTTGCGAAAACATACCTTCAGCTGGTTTACCCACCTAACGATGGTAATTCAGCTGATTTTGCTTGTCGTACCACCTCAAGCTGGTCATTTTAGCTGGTGTTGCTGGTCTACACTGCTGGTTTAACTGGCCGTGCCAGCTTATGTTGGTCAAACCAGCATGACCATCTTACACCAACAATGTCAAGCTTGGCAGGCTGGTCACCAGCATGACCATCTTGCACCAGCTGTATCCCACAAGACAGGCTGGTCAAACCAGCATGACCAGCTTCCTCAGATGGTCACGCCAGCATATCCAGCTGGTGGCCCAACCAGCTACACCAGCAAAGACCAGCAAGAGCTGGAAGAAAACCAGCAAAGACCAGCTAAAACCAGCTACCAGCATAAGCTGGTTTCTAGCTGTTTTTTTCAGCAGGGTACTGTTACTTAATTTGTGCATTGACAATAAAGTATTACATGAACTAAAGATGACTAAAATCTTATGTAGAAGAAGAAACATTCACAAAAAATCCATCCATCCAAAAATGACCTTTGTTTTTGATAGCTGTTGAAAACGGCATGGACCTGACAGAGATGTTTTTGTTTATAAATACATAATAAATAAATAAATAAATAAATAATAAATAACATTATGCTGATACCTTTTGCTTTTCCCAAATACAATGTAGCCTACAGGTGTAAGTGACCTTTCATCAATCCAGTTGCAATGGATGAACTGTGATGAACTGCCATACTTGTGATTGTTTAGAGAAAAGGTTTTATAACAATGCTACATCTTCTTTGGCTATTCTACAATCTATTCACCTTTTCAGCACCAGTAGGCTACTTTTCTGTGCACACACACTCAGGCATGCCAAACAAGCATACACAAAAGTTTCCAGAGTGGGGGATGGAGTAAAATATGGAGACAAATTGAAGTGTGATTTATTTTCGCGGAACGGATGTACAGGACTGAGCGGCGGTCATATTTTGTACCACTATGCGGTACATCTAGTTTGTTTTAAAGTAGCAGGGAATTCAAGCCAAACCGTTGCAACTCTGCCATCAATCATTATGTTAAGCCCGCCTAACGACTCTACAGTGGGCAGTGCTTCGACTTGGCCAGCTTCACTCGCGGTCCGCGCGCGGGATCACGCAACTTTAATTTGTATTTTTCCAGTGACGCTGCAACGACGCTGCAACAACCCAAACAACCGGTAGATGTCTCAAGTGAGCAGGGTGTCTCGTAAAAAGAAATGGAGCCTGGAAAACCCTACACAGACTTCACTACAGACTTTAGCAGACTGGTTTAGAAATAACTTAATAGCCAGAAATATGCCTGCCCTGCCCTAATAAAGAAATATTTGGTTAACTGCGAGTGAATCCAAGAAACGCAGGACAAATTAAACATTCTGGTTTTCTCCGAGTGCAACAATGATAGACAGACATCATTTGGACAAAATATAGAGCATGTTGCTCAGCGAAATGCCTTCCTGTTACGTCCTGTTATCACAGAGTTACAGGTGATAAACGATTTTTGATGGTCACAAGTTTACTTCATTAGCGGTTTATTTTTTTTATTATTAAAGAGTGTTTTTCATTTAAAGGTTTGACTTCGTGCTTATGCAGTAGAGCATTTAGTGCTCTCCCCAATCCCAGATGTTCACATTGCATGTTTGTTTGTAATGGATGCAACCGCGAGATAGGCTACGCGTTTGACGGCAATGAGTTGTTAACAGACATGAACCAAGACATATAGCCCAGCAGCAATCTAGGGACTGTTCATTATTTATTGAAGGGGCCACCGGAGGAATTTTGAGTGCTTCAGTCAAAAGTTGCATGACCCTCTCTTGCCTGCTAGAAATTGTTCAATGACCCTCCGACAGAATTGTTAAAAAAGACATGACCCTCCCCTGCCAATTGTCGTGATGTCTTCCGCCCGCGCCACAGCCACACACTGTGAGAACGTTCTTAAATCAATCTTTCCCGTGAGCTTGCATGCTACCAGTCCTTCCTTTTCAAATGTGTTTCGCCTGTTTGCGCAATTTCACAAATAATCATATGTGATTAATAATATGACAAATAATCCCTGTGCACGGGGACCGAAACAATGCATGCCAACTTTTTCCGTGTTTATCACGTATTTTAACTTCTCCCCGCTGTCTTGCCGTTTTAATGTTTTCCCGTAGAATATCCCATATTTTAATACTCTAATAACAGCCCTGCCATCGGGCCTGTCTCTGTGTTGCCCTGTTGCTACCCCTTGCCCTTCCAGCGAAACAGATGTCTTCAAATCATCGTTTTCCTTGCTTGAAGGCGAACTTAGAGTGATGTCAACCTATTTAAGTTTAACGGCGTGATTGTCGTGAGAGCACGATTCATTGGCGCTTGCATGTTCGGCCTTATGTCTACGTGCGCACCTGAGGCTACTCGGCTACTAGAGAAAGAATTTTACGTTTGTATGTTCACTCCAAGTTGGCCTACCATAACTTACCAACTCTGCACTTTAGACCCTAACTGGCTATTTATATTTTTCTGTGAAATAAGCAAATGTATTTGTTCAACTTTATGAAGCAGAATTACGCATAGGCTACTTGGAACATAACACATTTGACAAAGAACAGATGTATGTTGCTAGTGACAAAATATTAACTTTCAGTGTTTTACGATGTCTTCGTCATGGGGAAGTGTTTTCCCCATGCATTTATTCTAGGTTACTGTCAGTGACTGCCGTGAGAGAAGCGGGTTCTGTGTTTCGTTCATGTCAGTGACTGGACGAGAGAGAAGCGGGTCTGTGTTGTGTTGCGTTGCGTTAATTTATTTTCATTGGGCATGCCGTGCCGTCCACAGCTCTTCAGTTCTGACAAAGCCAAAATTACTCCTTTTGAAACAATGAGTGCAGGAAGCGCGTTTGTATGGTTATATTGCTTGACGGGGGTCCCAAGCAGTTTTCAGCCATAAGGCTACTTTGAGAACATTTCAATTCACCCAACACTAATATTCAAAATGTTGAAAACTATTTCGGCATAGCCTATGAAGCAGTTTAATCAAATGGAATGTTAGTTGTAAACAAACGAGCTACTTGGTGAGGCTTGGCCTCACAGATGCGCTCGTGCCTTAGATGGCAGGAAAAATCACAGACCTATTCACAAACCTGCGGCATTTTGCCGTGTTTTGAAATCCTATGCAGCTACAGGAGCTTCCAATTGTGAGGAAGCAATTTTGCATTGTAGGCATAACTAACATGCAATAACGCCACCAGCAACAACCAAAACTAGGCTAATCATGGTCAACATGTAAATTAAATGTAACATTATTGTGAATCAAATTAAATCCGTATGTTTCATTAGGCTACTAGGCTATTTGTTTTTGCCTTGATTCATTTAGGCTAGGCCTTTTTATTCAGGGGCCGTATTCACAAAGAATTTTAAGGCTAAAAGTAGCTCCTAACTGGCGAATTTAGGAGCAACTCCTAAAAATAATGGGCGTGTCACTCTAACTTTAGGACTCTAATTTTTTCACAAAAAGTAACTCACGAAGCATTTTAGACCTAAAAGTAGCACCTAAGTCTGGGACAGCTTAAGTTGAGAGGACTCTAACTCACTAAGACCTATTCATAAACAGCTTTTTGTGGCATTTTACGTTGCGATGTTTTGAAATCGTAGCCTATCATAACAGGAGCTTCCAATCGCGAGGAACAATTTTGCATTCATAAAAGGGATGCAATAACGCCACCAACAACAACCAAAACTACTCATTGTTAACATGTAAATGAAATGTAACGTTTCATTGTGAATGAAATTAAAATGTTCTCCTCTTTGCAAACGTAGCCTAGGCATATGGTGACAGATTCATTTAATAATGTTGCAAAGGTAGGCTACTGCATCAATCCATAGGCCTATGTTTCATTAGGCTACTAGGCTATTTGTTTTGCCTTACTCTTTATTCATTTAGGATAGGCCTTTTTATTCAGTTATTAATCATCTTCCGTCCTTCGCACTACTTGTGTAGCGCACGCATTCTCCGACCTGTCACCTGTCAATCATCATCGGAAGAGAGGTGTTTGGAATTCCCTCGTTACAATCGTCAGCCAATCAAGGTGGTCACTTCAGTCAAGCTCGTGCATGAGTAATTACGTCATCCATAGCAACGAAGACTCACTCCTAGTTTAGGTGTTGTCTGAAAGGCTTTGTGAAAAAACTCCAAGCTAAAATCTTTAAGTGCGATTTAGGAGTAGCCTACTCCTAGTAGTAAGATAAAAGCCTTTGTGAATAGCCTACGGCCCCAGTTATTCATCATCTTCCGTCCTTGTGTAGCGCGCGCATTCTGAGACCTGTCACCGTCATTCATCATCGTAAGGGAGGTGTTTGGAATCATGCCCGCGTTACAATCATCAGCCAATTAAGGTGGTCACGCTTGCCCATTTACCCAAATTAATGGTCGAATATTACTGATGATCATCGTTATTTAAGAACATGCAGTGTGTGTAGGGCAACAAAAACATCTTGCTCGTAAAAAAGCATCATACCGCACATTCTGGCGGGTCTGTTATTTACTGTAGGCTGCGCAAACCACAGGCCTTTATTTTGGGCAAGCCTGCATTCATTCATTCATTCAACCTTTATTTATTCTCGGAGGGTCATTGAGGGAAGCCCTCATTTTCAATGAAGCCGAGATTACAGAAGCGAAGCAAAGCGCTCCACAAACAAGACCACATTCGAGGCCTTCTGTTGAAGAATTTTATATAAAGCCTGCGCTGACAGTAATCCTCCTGCCCCTGATAGGCCTACCACAACTGTGGATAGTGTGGAATGTTCAAGTAATAACACAATCCAATGTGTGTCTCATTTGTCCCCCGCTGACCACCTCACATATTTCTCTAGATTTTGCAACGAACTTACATGACACAAGGCCATCAAATATGCCAGTTTTAGGACACAGAATAATGTTTGTAATGATACCAGGTAGGCCTACGTTTAACAGTGACAAGTGTAATGAGCTATTCATTGTCGAAGGTGCATGGTGAAGTGAAATTCTTACTTTGGAAAACAAACATTTGCCGATATCATCACCAATCATCAGAATATTGCAACATATTCTGTGTGTTCTGGACTGCAGGTAACTTGTTAAGCCAGTGGTTCTTAAACTTTTATTTCATTCCCCACTTTGATCAAGGGGCATGACTGATGATAGTGGAGATAACGTGTTATCCCGAGGCTTTTGCAAGTCAGCATCTTCGACGGTAGTCTATTAAAAATATAAGTTTTCGATGTCCCAAACGGAGAGCCATACTTTATTGTTTTTAACGATCTCTATGCTACTCACAAAAATGTAGGCATGGGGACATGATGAAGTAGGCTATCCAACTGTCCTGTGTTAAATTATTGTGATTACGAGCCAGTGGTTTTCATTATGCGTGACTCGGACATCTAACTAAATGCAACAGGCTCATATCGTCCTCGCATTCTCAAAATGAGGACCAGTGTTTTGTCAAATTGCAAATGCTTTTTGTATAGGCTACTATCTTAATCTTGGAATATGGGGAGGGAAGTGGCGTGTCTGCAGTCAGCCAAATATGAATGTAATTTTGCGGCATAAAGCAGATGTATTTCTTTATTGTACAGAAAAATAAAAATGACATGTCAAGCAGTTAATTGACTACATTGCAGTCAAGAAGTAGGGCAAATTAAGACACTGTTTTGATTTGCGTAGTTGCGTTACCCCCAACACTGACAATAATCGAAATCAAAAAGCAGATTTCGATTTTCGCTACCACCGTGTAGTCAAGCCTTAAGCCATACCCAAGTAGCCTTAATCGAGGTAATGTTTAATTACGCATGATTTATTTTGTTATTGAATTCGTAGGCTGGGATTCCTCTCGGTAACAATTATGTTTAAAGGTAGCCTGCTTTTTCAGAAGGGGCGGCAGTCAGGCTACTGACAGAGCGATGTACAGTGGCAGAGCGACGCACAGTGGCTGAAAGTGGTACTAAAGCTTCATGCAGCTTCACGCCTCGTAATGCGCGACTGAAGTGGCCATTTGAAAGCGATGCCCACTATATACACGATTTGATAGGCCTGATAGAAGTTTAATTTTTCGAGCACACAAGCCAACGGAGAGTTGCTAGACTAACCCGCTAGGGTGAGTCTAGATTTCTAGGCTATGTTTGGTTTATCCATACATCAAAAAGAAAGTTCAGTCATCTCAATCATTTACTTCCTTGTTTGTGTTTACTGTTCTCTGCTCTTCATTTGTTAACTAGTTACGCAGCCACATGCCCCTAGATTAGATGCCCCTAGACTAGATCCACATGCCCCTAGATTAGAGCCACATGCCCCTAGACTAGAGCCACATGCCCCTAGATTAGATGCCCCTAGATAGATAGATAGATAGATAGATACTTTATTGATCCCCAGGGGAAATTCAAGGAAACCCTAGATTAGAGCCACATGCCCACTCTGGGCATTTTAACATCCAGGCGTCTATTATGGTTGATTGTTGTAGCTTTTCTAATTACAGTCAGGCAGGGGCGTCGCTAGCTATTGAAAACATTCGGGGCTATAGCCCAGAAGTTAGAGTCCTTTTTGTTCGGGGGTTCGGGGGTTTCTCCCCCGAGAGATTTTGAAAATCGGGCTGATGAACATGAAATTTTAACCTACTTTGAGAATGAAAAGGAAGGCCAATCGTAATGACTCACGTCACGGCATTCTGAATATTTTGATGTTTAGTGTAAGGACAACGTCTCTTCTGCCAAAGTGCACCACATACAACACCCAAAATATGACATTAAAATAGCCTGTAGAATAAACATCGTCATGCACCTCTGTCAAGTGCACAGGTTCGTTCGTCTCGGGATAAATATTTGGACGTCATCACCTTCAATTAATGGGCTATGGGTGCCTTGAAAGCAATACATTTGGGTTGTGTATCACAAACTTTTGCCCAAAGAAAAAGTTCCATTCTGTCAAAATCAAGCCCAGCATGCATTGCTTGGAAGCCCCCTCAAACGAGGTCAGGTTTACCATATTTACTGCACATGTGACCATGATTCAATAGTAAATCATGATATATTGAAACTGCAGTCTTGTTTATTACTGCGATGTATTTCAAATGATCACTGAAAGTATAATATTGGACACAATTACTGGATTGGCGAAGGGGAATAGCTTGATGTTAGGAATTATAGCCAAAGTCCGTCTGTGAAAACCGCTCGCTCCTCATTCATTCAACTCTGCTCAACTTTTGCCGCTTGCTCCGCTCAACTCGCTGCTGAAGGTCACATTCAACCGTTTCTTGGAATCATACCAACATCAGTGAATGAATAAGTCTGCACTGCTAACCTGTGGTAAAAAAGACTGGCGCAACTACTATACTGTCATGGAAAACATTTTTTTGTTGGTGGTGAAGAATGTGATTCCATTCTACAGAACCAAACGTAAGTTAGTGTCTCTTTCTAGTTATTCAAAGTGTCTTTCAAGTTAGTGAGGTGCAGTGGTAGCCTGCTAGCTAGTAACATCAGACCAGCATTGATCAGCGTTGTCTTTGAGGGCTGCGTTTCCACGAACCTGAGCTGATCGAAATGTCCTCCTGGGTTGCGGGGAGATGATGACACACTGTGAGTTTCCACTTCTTGTCCCTGCTCTGCCCTTTTTTTTCTAAAGAAACTTCTAATATCCATTTGTCCTTCTGTACACTTATTTCGCTAAGGCTAGTTAGTAGAAGCACGAAACAGCAATGCGTAATAGCGTAGAGGAGAAGGTACTTGAAATTGTAACATTTTGCAACAAATGATTCTAAACCTGCCCAGATCACGCCAGATTTTCTTGCTGCTGTTAATGCACACAATGGACACAAAACACAAAAGTCTCTTCTACGGGGCTATTTATTTCATTCACGATTAGAGTTTTTGTTGTTGTTGTTGACGGCCCATAGATCCGGGGCTATAGCCCCAAATGCCCAGGTCTAACGACGCGCCTGCAGTCAGGGTTCCAAAAGGGTTCTTCTTGAAGAGCTGAGGTTCTATCCAGGAAAAAAGGAAGAGCCCTTGAATAAAGTTCTTGTGTGCTTAGGGTTCCAGTTAGAATTGTTCTGATCCAGAGAACCCATTTTAGAAGAGAAGATTCAAGATTCTTCAAGGATTGTTGAAAGCATGGCTATAAAACCCTCACCCTCCACCCTCCTTAATAAAGAGGCAAATATACAATTAATGTCAGGGAGCATTTTCCTGTTGAAAGGATACTCATGGGACGTTCTATATGGAACCTTTCACAGATGGTTTGAGGAATAATCCTTCAAAAGGGTTTCAGGTATACTTTTATAAATGGTTCTAATTAGCACCAAAAATGGTTCCCCTATGAGGACAAGCAGAAGAACCAAAAATGGGTTCTACTTCTATTGTCTATGGAGTTAGCTGAAGATGGAACATGTGGAGCTTGTAGCTAGGTGAAAACATACCTTCAGCTGTTTTTCCCAGCTTATGATGGTAATTCAGCTGGTTTTGCTTGTCGTACCACCTCAAGCTGGTCATTATAGCTGGTATTGCTGGTCTATAGTGCTGGTTTAACTGGCCATGCCAGCTTATGTTGGTCATTCTAGCAAACCAGCATGACCAGCTTGACAGGCTGGTCACCAGCATGACCATCTTGCACCAGCTGTATTCCACAAAATAGGCTGGTCACACCAGCATGACCAGCTTCCTCAGATGGTCACGCCAGCATATCCAGCTGGTGGCCTATGTGAAATATGTTAGTTGGATACACATCCAAAGGACTGTCGAGTTTTGAACACTAATGTTAGAACATATCTCACAAAGTTATCTGATGATGTTCATGATATCTGCCGAGTGCTTTGAGAGAGTCTGCCCATCAAATAACATTATATTTTTGATCTGGGTAGTTTTGTCAATATTTAGGATGTGTGTTCCGGCATTCTCATTAACACGAATATCACTGTTGATTAACAAGACGTAGATAAACCAGCACAGCCCACAAAACAGTCAACATGACCGCTGGAACCAGCATGTTCTTGAATGAAAATAGTAGAAGGCTGCTACCGCTAGACACGTCGACGCTGTGTGTGACGTAGGTGAGCACGTTCGCTATGCTAATTTGCATATAGTGGTGTCCCAATTCATAGGGAAAGATCTTCACCCCCACTTCCCTCGTCGAGGAGACTTTACTGTCGAGGGCAATCAAAACCAAGTGGAAGTTTTAAGGGGGGAGAAATGCGATGGGCCCTTATTCTAGGCTGTCTTTTTAAGAACTGTCTTTTTTGGCATGGACTACAAAATATTGACCAACTTTTACCGCTGTACAATACAGAGCATTCTGACTGGTGGCATAACAATATGGTATGGTAACAGCACTGCCCAGGATCGAAAATCACTACAAAGAGTTGTCAGATCAGCACAGCGCATTACAAGGACTGAGTTGGGGGACAGCCGTGGCTGGTTAGTGCTTCGGACTTGTAACTGGAGGGTTGCTGTTTCGAACCCCGACCAGTAGGCACGGCTGACGTGCCCTTGAGCAAGGCACCTAACCCCTCACTGCTCCCCGAGCGTCGCTGTTGTTGCAGGCAGCTCACAGTGCCGGGATTAGTGTGTGCTTGTGTTCACTGTGTGCGGAGTGTGTTTCACTAATTCACGGATTGGGATAAATGCAGAGACCAAATTTCCCTCACAGGATCAAAACAGTATATATATACTTACTTATACTTACTAATCATCCATCCAGGACCTCTACAGCCAGCGCTGCAGAAGAAAGGCCAAGCGTAGCCGATTTAGAATCCCCCGCCCCCTCACAATGGTTTCACCCATCACCATCAGCGCAGTGACCCCCGCTAAATTTCACCATTGGCAGCAGATTGCACAGTGCATGCAACTATGTGTCAACTGTCTGTAGGCCTACAACGAAGTGGTAAGTTTGACCACCAAGTCGAAAAAGTCCATAATCAGACCCATAGTCAGTCCATAAATCAGTTATATAGGGGATTGTGGGTAAAAGGTCAGAGGGGATTGTGGGTAACGCAGCTGTGCCATAGGGGGAGAGGGAGTTAAGTCATTTAGAGACGAATGACCGCGTCGCAGGAAGTGCATCATAACAAAGGGACGCCAGACCCTCTTGTAACAGCTGTACTCAGTGATACTGCAGACTCGTAAAAGTAGTTAAAAATAAGGCAGAAAAAGGACAAGTTTCCTCATGCTGCTTCCTTATGTTGGAATGTGCAAAAATGTACAAACAATCAAGAGGATGCCTTCTTATGTGATTTCTGCAACAGTGATACTGCAAATGTGTTGATAGCCTATTTTTATGCTGTAGTGTAAAGCATGTCACACGTTTTTTCCCGCTGTATTCTCCATAAAGAGTAAAGTAAATTATGTACTTATTTCCGGCATTGACGTCACTTCCTGGACTCGTCTGAGGCTGGTCTGTATGGGTCTGAGGTCTCTCAATGACTTAACCCCTACTGTATAGGGGGTTGTGGGTAAAAGGTCAGAGGGGATTGTGGGTAGGAAGTGCAGCTCCAGCTCTGAGGGAGGAAATCAGGAAATGAGTAGTGCAGGTGCGGCACCTCTGGAAATGAGTGAAATGCTCACCGACCTCACACACACTCACCTTACACAAATCACCTTACACACACTCTCTCACACACATACACACACACACTCTCTCACACACATATACACACACACTCTCACACACACACTCTCTCAAACACACACACACACACATACACTCTCTCTCTCACACACACACACATAGACACACACACACATACTCTCTCTCTGTCTCACATACACACAATACTCTCTCACTTACACTACTAAACTAAACTCTCTCACATACACTACTAAACTCTCTCACATACACTACTATACTATAATTATGGCCTAGGCGGCCCCTCATGCTGTATTGTGCATGAGTTTGTGTGTGTGAGAGAGAGAGAGTGTGTGTGTGTGTGTGTGCATGTGTTTGTGTGTGTGTGTATTTGCGCACTATTGTGTGGGCATCCTGTGGGATGTCCACTATGAGCCCAGCTGAGTCATGCTTGGCACTGCTGCCTGCTGAGTCATGCTTGGCACTGGAGGCCAAATGAGGCCGTACTGCAGTGCTGGTGGGGGACGGAACTCTCTAGAAGGGCTGCATGACGCGTGCGCGCACACACACACACACACACACACACACACACACACACGCTAGTGCATTTAAACCCTTCGGTTGGTTGGTTTCGGTTTCGGTTGGTTTGCGTCAGTCAGAATGCAACAGTCGCACTCAGGTGCACACCAAATGCATCGGTCTGAGACCTTCAAAAATAGTTGGTGTGCACCATCTAATGAACTCTGGTGCGGTCCTGCTGGTGAGAAAGTGAACCTGAAATTAACAGGTCCAAGATCACTGAATTGTGGGTAAAACCAGACCAGGTAAATTTCAATTCCTGTTCACTTCCGATATAATTGACATGCAAGATTGGTCCCAGATATAACGTGAACCGTGGACAAGCGTTGACGCATTCCAGGCATCATGTTTAATTAGCTGCCCTACATTATAACAAATAACAAAATAATATATATATGTATAAACATATAAATAATATATAAACATAATAATGCCCTACATGATAACAAATAACAAAATCAAAATGTGCAACTGGTCTATGAGCTCTCACACTAAAAAAACAGTGTTGAGAACAACATTATGAAATAAAGAACAAAGAGAACACAGGCTTAAGATTTCAAAACAAATAATTTTTAACACCTTTCTGCCCTTTTCATCTCACGTAGCCCCCTAGTGGCAGCTCACGTGTACCACAGTTTGGGAATCCCTGACCTAAAGAATACATACTGAATTCATCATGTGTTCAGTATGTAAACATTAGGAATTATGAGTTAGTTACTGCTTGTACCTTATGAATTCATCATGAGTTTATGATACAGTATAAAGGAGAACACACTGATGACACCAACTAAATAAGACTCTATTAATGAGGAAAAACACATTTGTTAATCCTTAAGTAATGTTGAAAACATACTTCATAAAGATGAATTTGTTTGTTAATGCTTAACTAATACTTAACTAATGGTAAATTGTGTACCCCTACTGTAAAGTCTTACCCCAATATTGGGATATGAATGTTGGGACGTGAAGACCAAGTGAAGACAGCTTGGCCCTTGCTGTGTCAAGGATAACACATAGGGTTCATTAAAACTTGAACAGGGATTTTTAATTGGCTGCGTAGAGATGTGTGAAGGGAGCTGATTCAGCCAGAGAGGACAGACCTTTCATCCCCCTTTCATTACAATTCCAGCCCTCACTTCCTGCTCATTCTACAGCCATCTTCACTTCATTAAAAATACATAAATCCAACACTGCACATCAAAAGGACGACACGGAATCCACTTCCAATACAACTTCCTGATAAATACTCAATCTATATGTAAATATAAGGGCTGTCTGAAACGAGCAAAAGAATGAGAACACATTACCTTTCCCCACCATTGCTCAGAGCGCCCAGAGGCAAAGTTATGACTTTTAATGAAAGCTGGGAGCAGATACGGCAGCAGAGGTGTGTGACTGCAGAGCGTGAGCAGGAGAGATTACTCCCCTAAGTCTAAATGGAGTTATTGTGTTGGGATGCGTCAGCAGCACTCTCGCCAAACTCTAGTTCAACTCCAGCTCAAGCATCTCAACTCATAACGAGTTTTCTGCACAAGTTTCAGTCCTCTCAGCGTTACCACTGGCTCTGGGTGCAACATAAACTCGGCGAAGACAAAATTATTTCATGTTCAAACCAGCATGAATATGCATCACCTACAAAACAGCACAAATGGCACGTTTATCTGTCCCTTCTGTTTTCATGATTCTCCAGGACACTCCTGTTATACACAGTCATAAGAATTCCATTATGGACGCCAGCCTTACATGTAGCGATCCAAAGAATGGAACAGTACATAAACAATCTCAAAACTATACTTAATCCAGGTCGATATGATCTGTTTTAAACAGTAGCTCAAATCAAATCATATGTTGAAATAAAAACAGCTGAAGGGCATCTGTTTTTAAATTTAAAACAAGCAAACAAGCATGACCGTCTGAATCTTTGCAACATGGTTGGGGGAGTTGGGGCATTTTTTTGCCTTTGTAAAAGGTTTGGTGGGAACTTCTGGATTAATATAATATAATATAATATAATATAATATAATATAAAAGATTAGATTATTGACATCAGAATCAGAATCATTATATTGCCATAATTTTATTACAAGGAATTTGACTTAGTGAAATGGTGCAAGACACATAAAAAGTATTTAAATACAATATTATATATATAATATAATATATTATAATATGGGCCTATACATATATGCAACTATGACAAAGTGCAGATGCAGGAACAAAAACAATTTGCAGAAACGTTTTGTTGAGGAGACAATTGCAGAGGGGATAAAACCTTTTTTTTGGCGTGAGGTCCTGGTCCTGATGGACCGCAGCCTCCTGCCAGAGGGGAGTGTCTCAGACAGACTGTGTCCGGGTGGGAGGGGTCTGCAGCAATCTTTCCCGCCCGCCTCAGGGTCCTGGAGGTGTACAGACTTTGGAGAGAAGGCAGGCTGCCGCCAATCACTCTCTCAGCAGAGCAGATGATGCACTGAAGTCTTCCCCTGTCCTTGGCAGTGGTAGCAGCATACCAGATGGAGATAGAGGAGGTGAGGATGGATTCTATGATGGTAGAGTAGAAGTGCACCAACATCGATTCTTGCAGGTTGAATTTCCCCAACTGCCGCAAGAAGTACATCCTCTGGTGTGCTTTTCTGATGAGGGAGCTGATGTTAGGCTCCCACTTCAGATCATGTGACATGATGGTTCCCAGGAAGAAGAAGGACTCCACAGTGTTCACTGGGGAGTCATGGAGTATGATGCAGTTAGCAGAGTACAGATAATGAGCCAATGAAATGCAGTTGACATCCAACCAGAAGTGCAAAGAAGCATTACATACCAAAGTGCAGGTTGAGTGCAGTATTCTGTGCAGTTATGTAGACCCATGGAGATTAATTATGTACAAGTGTATAGTTGGATAAATACAGGTTTTCCACAAGTCTACAGTGACAGATAAGGAGGGTTATGTACAGAGAGTATAAATAGACATTCTATATAACTGATTATATATATATATATATATAGTTATACAGGTTATGGAATATAAATAATAAATATAAATTTAATGTGTATTATAAACTTTATTACAGGCTCAAGGCCCACAGAAGACAATACTGTACACAGATCAATAAAACATCACACATTCATATATACACATTCTATACAGCAACAACAGAAGAATAGAGCTAATGAAGGCACAGATACCAGTGTTCCCATATTTTTGACATGTACCTCACAGAGCTACGACTTGGATCTACTATCTGAACAATAAGCTCATTCATGGATCGGTCCAGCCTGTTCATAAACTTGAAAGTGAGATTTCTCACCAAAGCCATGAAAGTAGTTAAACCCAGCCTACAGAACAGCTGGCTTGCCCTGGTACTTCTTGGTTTCTTCAAGAGAATCCTGAGACAGTCATTATAGGCTATTTTTAGCGTAAGCAGGCTCTCCTTCTTATATCTAACCCAGAGAGGAGCTGTGTAAAGAGGGGAGCAGTAAGTTCGAAACAGGTTGATTTTAACATCTGTAGTGCAGTGATGGAATTTTCTAGCCAGCATGTTGGCTTGGACATATAGCACTCTCCTTTGTCTGCTCATGTCAGCATCATCCTCCAGTGTATCTGTTAGGATGTGCCCCAGATATTTTGTGGTATTAGCTACTCCCAGCTCTTCTCCAGATAGATAGAAAGAAGGGAATTTAATGTTTAAATCATATTTTGTTCTACATATCATAACCACACTTTTCTTTGCATTATATTTAATATCAAATTCTACCCCATAATCAGAACAGATATTAAGTAGCTGTTGGAACCCACTGCTGCTTGGTGATAGAATGGTTAGGTCGTCTGCATATAAGAAATGATTAATCAACATTTCTCCAACCATACAGCCGGTTTGGCATGTCCCCAACTGCCTGGACAGGTCATCCATGTAGGCATTAAATAAGGCTGGAGATAAAATCCCCCCCTGCCTTACCCCATTACTAACATAAAAAGATGTAGATAGAGTGTTCCCCCATTTAACCCGCACACTTTGGTTAGAGTACCAAAAGGCTAAGATTCGTACCAGGCTGCTGGGGACATCCCTGTGCATGAGTTTATTAAGCAATTTAAAATGATTAATGCGGTCAAACGCCTTGGACGCATCAATGAAACCTAAAAGCATAGTAGAGCCCTGACTTCTATATGCCTCAACAACCTCTTTCAGTGCATAGATACATTGTATTATTGGGTGTGTTAGCAGTGAAAGGGCATTGATGAAACAGTGCAGGAGTAAATGTAAACATGTTAACAGTGCAGAAGTAAAAAGTAAAGAGGTAAACAAGTAAACAGCTAAGGTGTGAATGCTAGACAGGAGGTGTAGTTTTGTTCAGCAGTGTTACAGCCTCTGGAAAGAAGCTGAGCCTGCTGGTGCGGGAGCCTAGGCTCCTGTATCGCCTGCCAGACGGGAGTAGACCATGGGTTGGGTGGGTGGCATCCTTGACAATGGATTTGGCTTTGTACAGCATTTATGATATGTGTTGTGGATGGAGGGGAGTTGGGAGCCAATAGTCCTTTAGGCAGATTTCACTACGCTTTGTAATGCCTTCTGATCGGCAGTGTTGCAGTTGCCGTACCATACAGATGCAGTTAGTGAGTATGCTCTCAATGGTACAGCGGTAGAAGGCTGTTAGAATCCTAGGACAGGTGTGCTATCTTCAGGGTTCATAGAAGGTAAAGGCGTTAATGCACTTTCTTCACCAGACTGGAGGAGTTGAGAGACCAAGAAAGATTTTCAGTGATGTGGACCCCAAGGAACTTAAAGCTAGACAGACGTTCCACCTCAGAAACGCTGATGTGGATGGGGGTGTGTGCCTTGCTTTTGCATAACACACACACACACACACACACACACATATTGACCATGATAAGGTGCTATGGTAGAGTGTTTGCAATGGTGGTAGTGCAAAAGTAAACAGTGCAGGGATTACACAGTGCAATAACTTTGCTTGTTATGAAATATTAACTATGACTATGAAAAGACAAGAATGTAAAAAAGAATGTAAACAAAATAGAATTGCTTAACAGACAAGAAAAAGAATATACTTTAAGAACATTATATAACAGGGAATACGTTATAAGGTGTAGATGTCATAACCACAGTCCAGATTGTGTAGAAGAGCTAAATAGCCTGTAAAACAGTCAGGTGTGCAGCAGGCAAAGTGATATGATGGTAGAGGCTGAGAGAGACAGACAGCAGGCAAAGTGATATGATGGTAGAGGCTGAGAGACACAGGCTCATGATGAAAAGTCCATTTCTCCCCTTTTGTGAGGTATTGAAAAGTTGGATGGCCTTCGGGACAAAGAACCTCCTCAACCTGTCTGTTGAGCATGACAGTGCAGGCTCACTGCTCCAGCCATACATTTCCTTTAAAAGCTCACTGCTCCAGCCATACATGTCCTTTAAAGGCTCACTGCTGCCACCTGCTAGTGGCCCCTGTGCATCAAATAAGCTCAGGGCAAAGACTCTCTCAGTTCATTGATCAAAGCTCTTACGCCTGAATTATTATGAAGGAATAGTAAACAGATAGTTGGATGTTAGCAAACCAAATGATTTCACTTCATGCTTTCACTGGCCTCTCAACATCATAGGCCTACATCATTGAGTAATCCAGAAACTAACACATGAAAGCAATATTGGGGGCCTCTTGATTTGCTTTATTATATAAAATTCAAAAACATAAAAAACCCTAAAGACATCATTGCGTTACACTAGTTTGCTTTATTGTCCACAGCTATATAAATCAGCTGTGTTAACAGGTGGCATGGTAGGCCTACGGGTTAATGCAACTTCACATGTGTAGCCTATTTATTAAGTATATATACTCTTTTGATCCCGTGAGGTAAATTTGGTCTCTGCATTTATCCCAATCCGTGAATTAGTGAAATACACAGCACACAGTGAGGTGAAGCACACACTAATCCCGGCACGATGAGCTGCCTGCAACAACAGCGGCGCTCCGGGAGCAGTGAGGGGTTAGGTGCTTGCTCAAGGGCACTTCAGCCGTGCCTACTGATCGGGGTTCGAACCGGCAACCCTCCGGTTACAAGTCCTAAGCGCTAACCAGTAGGCCTCTATTAGTCTTCTTTGTTTAGAGATTTTGTTGAAACCTGTGAGTGTTATTCATATAAAACACGTCTTCAATCGTCAGTCGATTTTTCAAAGAATATTTTAGCTTCCTCTTGACCATTACAGTAAGCGAACTGCAAAACATAGGACTTTTATTTTGGTAGTGTTTTTCAGTAGCCATGACGTAGTCGGGAAGCTGTGCTTGTCGTGTACGGCTCGGAGTAGCAGGCGGGTCACCCCTTGGAGTGTAAGGGGTGCAGGAGAAGACTGTTAGGTAGCCTACTTGGGAGAAGATGGTTTTCAAACTTAAGTCTGGTTGTTGTGGCATCTCTCCTCAATGTGAGGCACCTATACGCTGAACAAATATTTGCACGTAACCTACTCTAGCATAGCCGAAATAGCGACATGGCAATGACACCATCGGTCACTGAAGACGGTGAGTTTAATTCTTGTTCACAAATCAGATTCATAGTGCTGCCCAACTCAACTCAATATAAAATGCTGGAACTTACGTATTCCACCTGGTGTCTAACATCGCTTTCGATAAAAAAAAATGAGCTCACGTTAGGTTAGTTCTGTCGCGGAGCCATGCAGGTAGGATGAGCCGAGCTGTGCAGGAGTGACGTGTGTTGTCAGTGTCAGATCAGAGAATCTACGCGGGTTCATCGCGTGGCCACATGTAGTCTAGTGCAGTGTTTCTCAAAGTGTGGTCCGGGGACCACTGGTGGTCCGCAAGCTATCCCAAGTGGTCCGCGAGCAGACGTGGTAAAAAACAATATAGATGAGTTGTTTGCAATATTGAACCAACTTCCAAACAGTTCTGCAACACTGCCTATGTAAGCTATGCCAATTTAAATCATATGAATCCTCTAAAACAATAAGCAAGGTGCAAAGACAATTAGCAAGGTGGTTCAGTGAGTAGGCCTATTGTGTCTATTATTAGCTAGGTGGTCCATGAGTTTTTTTTTACTGGTTAAGTGGTCCTTGGTCTGAAAAAGTTTGAGAAACACTGGTCTAGTGTAACAATGTTACACAAATGGCGTGTCTGCTTCGCTACACATCGCCGTCCTCAGCAGGGTTGGGCCATTTCTATGCTTAAAAGGCTTACTGTGTGGCAACGTCTTGGTGTAGGAGCATAATCCTGGTCTCAAATAACAGGTAACACTTAAGTTTCTTGTAGACTATTTGGATTGCATGTCAGGGGTTCTGATATAGAATGACTACACAGAATATGGAATAATTACACAAAACAAGTCTCTACTTTTGCCTTTTCTTTGTTGGTTCAATGGGTGTGTATAAGATGGAGTATACATCTGCACAACTAATATTGGATAAAACATCATGAATATTTAATTTCTATAGATTCCTGTGAATATTTCAAGACCCAATATGCTACATCTACTAAGATACACTGCAGCTAGATACCCTACCATGTGTGTGAATAAGAGTTCTAATTTTAATAGTAATGTGTGTTGTACCACATGTCTTTTGTTCCTCAGGAAAAGACCAGGGGAAGACTCCCAGCAGTGCGGAGCCAGTGGTGGAGAACGACTCTGACAACAAGAGAGGTGCGATGAGAATGTGTGTGTGTGTACGTGTGCGTGTGTACGTGTGCGTGTGTGCAGGGGCGTAGCACAAGATCCTGGACCCCTGCATAGGCAGTCCAGATGGGCCCCCATGTTCCTCAACCCAGGTAAAATCAAATTTATTCCAGACTTTTCAAGGGGCCTCTATCCCCTTGGGCCCCTTTAATCAGTAGTGGTTTTACCCCCAGTCCTCTCTCCCCTTGGGCACCTTTAATCAGTAGTGGTTTTACCCCCAGTCCTCTCTCCCCTTGGGCCCCTTTAATCAGTAGTGGTTTTACCCCCAGTCCTCTCTCCCCTTGGGCCCCTATAATCAGTAGTGGTTTTAGCCCCAGTCCGACGCCCCTGCGTGTGTGTGTGGGTGTGTCAGTGGTGGGGAGCGATGACTGACAACATGATAAGTGAAATGGGAGGAAAGGGATCGACTGGGTGTGAAGAGGATGTGTGTGTTGTGGGGATGTGTGTAAGGATGTGTGTAGGGATGTGTGTGTTGTAGGGATGTGTGTGTAGGGATGTGTGTGTTGTAGGGATGGCGAAAATAAAAAATGTTCTTGACCGACCACCGAGCCTCATTATCCGGTTGAAATCGGTTAACCGATTAGTTTAAAATATGCTACGCTATTTGAAATAACAGCCATTTCGAGCCGTGCCTGCAATTTCACAACTCTGCCTCCCGCTCACACACACACACTGCCCCCCCGCTCACACACACACTGCCCCGCGCTGCCCTTCCACTCACGTCACTTTTTTTAAATCCCCTACAGCGCGAAACATGAGTCCCGCAAATGCGGTGCCAAGGAGCGACATATGGCTCCTTAGTTTCAAAATGATTTGGGTACAGGGTGATCACGTTGAAAATAAAGGTGTTTGTTGAGTGTTAGAAGCTCATTTGAAACATTGCCGCGGCTCATTTAAGAAAATAACAGCTCCGAAGAGACGCCACTTTAGTTTGAGGTAGTGCTAACAATAATAAAGAAAGATGATGATCATCATCACATTATCTGTTACCATTGATGATCCTTGTGTAGCCTGACGAGCCAGACCCATATTAAAATGTAGGGTCTGGGCACTCACCGTTCGCAGTGCTCAGTCCGAGGGGCGGGATAATCAGTTGTCTTTCAAATTCCCTCTGCACGCAATAGGACAGCGGCAGCGCTTATGAGTGCCATGCTTTCCACCAGCCGGAGCTAGTTGGCTAGTTCAAACGTTTGCCAACTTAATAAAAGCTTAACTCGTCACACTGTTCGCCAACAGCAACATCCATCTTATTTGTTTTCAAGTGGCAGGGAATTCAAGCCAAACCATTGCAACTCTGCCATCAATCATAATTTCATTGGCCTGATTAAGTTTCGATTTCTGGAGCTCACAAGCCAACGGAGAGTTGCTAGACTAGCCCTGGTAGCAAATGTAATTTGCTGCCGATAGGGGCGCGTCTAGATTTCTAGGCTACATCTTGTGTGGAATGTAGATGTAATGTATTTCCAAATTTAAGCCCATCTTATGTGAAATGTAGATGTAATGTATTTCCAAATCTAAGCCCATCTTGTGCAGAATGTTGCCTAACACGATAAAACCAATGGATAAAACAGGCACCTTCAGAATGCAGACATCCCAACTTGCAAAAAGTCATTTCAGGGAGGCATCACAGGGCTCTACAGTGCGCCCATTTCACTCGCACATGCGAAAGTAAAATGATTGGCGTATGAAAGTGCAAAAAATATATTTAGAAGCACTGGTGCTAATTACTTCTAACCATGTCAATGTTTGTCTACAAAATACACCGCAACATCGAGAAACATTACTGGTGCAAACCATAGAATCACGTCGCGAATGCAGCATAAAAACTACACCTCCCATCAACGTTAGCAGTTTCGCGTTGTGACTCGCTAGTCGCTTCTATCAAATCCAAGAGCGCGCAGAAAAAGCGGAAAGTTAACCAGCCAAGATGCAAAGATTGAAGAAATTAGTTCTTCTATCCACCGAATTCATCGGATATAGGAGGAACATGATGAGATTCTGAGAATGCAGTGAGAAAAGGAAAGGTAACCTAACAAGCCTTTTAGCACAGTTGACGTATTGGCTGCAATATGCAAATAGTTGTAGCGAAAAGGCACAAAAGTAGCCTCCCGTAATAGTCCCATTTTATTCAAAGGTAGAACGCTACTGACAACTCCAGGCTTCCACGCATTCTTGTTTGTTTACACTGAATACAAGCTGAAGTGCAAAACGAAAGTAGGCCTAACGTTTGCCTAACTGCCCCCATCAATGCAGATATTTCAAATAAAAAATAAAAGTATAAAAAAAAATATATCCTTGATTAGACTATGTTGAGTGACTGTTTTAGTAGTAGTATTCAGTATGCAGTCAGATAGGTTACCATAGGCATATTTGGATTAGCTATGGATGGATTGGATGGATTCTCAAATAAATAAATTAGCCTACATTTGGCAGGATACTTGATATACAGGCTGAATGCAAATATGGCAATGTATTATATTATTTTACATAAACAAATTGTAGGAAAAAAGAACAGACTGAAAATAAAGTAGATTTAAAATCCTGTTTCCTGTAGCCTAAATGTTGTCAGTCATTCTTAATCTTCGCAATTGGTGCACTGGCATGTTTAACTGTTAGCTGCAGTGTAATGTTAGATTATGTGTAAGTTAAGTACAGAACTGACTGTGCGCCCAAATTTTTGTCTGTGCTCCTAAATTTTTTAACTTGGGCGCACAAGTGCTCCTGGAAAAAAATGTTAGTGTAGAACCCTGCATCACGAAGCCCCCCCAAAAAAAGAAAAAATAGAAATAGAATAGAAATTGTGAAAATAAAATATGTAGATTTTGGTAGTTTGGTCTTTTCATGTAGCCTTGGCAACTAGCCATCTAGTAGGCTATAGGCCTGAATAATATGCACATGAATTGACACTTGTTAAACTCACCTCAACATGTCTTTTGCAATCATTTAACCCGCTGTGGGCAATGCTAAAGTCACTGTTTACAAACAGTGCAGCGTGCAAGACTAGGTCCATCATTATGTTTTACTCTTATGAGACAAGGGTAGCCTACACTTTGAAATGGGTCTTACATTTTCCTTTTTTTGAGGCACTGACTCTACCATGACGCTCCTGTTTCTACTGAACTGATTAATTAAGTTCGGGAGAAAAGACCTAAAAGCCCGCCTACACTGAAAACTGATTGGTTGATTTAGCGAAACAGGCCAATCAGGATGCTCTCTGTCTTTAATGCGCTCAGACACACACGCACCACCTCTCTCTCTCTCTCTCCCTCGTGTAGCTACACTCAGATGCACACGCAGCGGTTCGCATGCCTTTCTTGATCGCTCACTCTAGATTCCGGGAAATTTGATCTAATTTGCGGGCGTCAGGGAGCCGCTATCAATATGCGGGAGACTCCCGGAACTTCCGGGAGACTTGGGATGTCTGAGAATGCGTAAAAGATGCACCAGCCAAGACAGGTCTAACTCACTTTGTACCTTCTAATATTGGACAGAACAACTCTTTTGTATAATTAATATTATTTTTATTTTTTTTTTTTCAAAAGACAAGTGTCAACTTCTGTTAAGGGCAACATCTCCTAAACCATAACAGACAATGGCCAACATGGCCTACAGTTATTCTTAAGAATAACATTAAATAAACAAAAAATGATTTTAATCTATGAACGAGAATACTGTAGCCAACAAACAGCTCACAGACAGGTGTTAAGGGTTAGGCCGCCGCCTAATTATTAAAACATAACATACCGGTTTGGCCATTAGTTATTTTTGGAAAATAAATTAACGAAAAGCAAGTTAAATAGAGAGTGGCCTACAAAATAGACTGTGAAAATCTTTAATGAATGCGTAAAAGACGCCTTAACTTATTTTTCTCAGGTGTCAAGGGTTAGGCCCTAACCACTCTTACATAACAGAAAATATTGGCCTACCCCACTCCGAGTCAGTCACTTATTTTTATTCAAGAACACAAGCATGTCTACATGCTCTGGAGTCAAGCGGATACGCAGTGGATTAACCACTGGATCTGTGCCACCGGCTGCGCTGTAATCATGTCCCAGTAGCAGACTCATTGCACTCTCCTTGTGGCTGGCTCCACTGGCTGGACCCACCATGGATCGTTGTAGTCAACCTGTAACGAACAATACAGCTCAACTAATGTCTATAATTAATTCATTCCTAACACTCGATATTTCGAATTGTACCCTCCTTAACACCCAATAGGCCTATAGCCTGACTATGTGTAGTGTATGATGAATAAATTATAAATAAAAAAAACGATTACTCCTAAAGACAAAATTATAACCTACCTCCATGCGTTCACTCAATGACTGTTGAACAGTGGCCTTGAACTCCGCTACCCGAGGCCTGTCATCGGTAGCGATGGCCATGTGCTTATTAATGATGCTGAAGGAGATGGGGTACATGTAGGAGATCGACACGGTCTTCTCAGAAGACATGATAGTGGTTGCACATTGAGGGTAGCCTGGGTGTTCCCATGCTGCCTTGCGCGCGATTTGATTCACGCTGCTAAGGCAGCCTGGAGACCATGGAGCAAATTTTCGCCTGAGATAGGGAACCAATCACAGAACAGGGGGGAAGGCAAGACGATGATGAGCTATGCACAGACGCATTTGATAGACATCCGTGGCACCCAATAAACGGATCTGGGCATTTTTTTCAAATACGAGAAAATGAACGTTTGGTTCCCAGACCACGTCTCATTGAGAAGTGGTGGCGCTAGCCAGGCTACATTGAGGGTTTCCAGGACAGGTTTAAGATCTGCCATTATTGCCCAGTATTTGTCCTTGTGCTCGAGAATTCTGGCATCTGCCCATCGCTGTTCAAACATGTCGAACACCGAATTCCATCCAGTTTTGCAGGACTGGATGAGCTTATGTTTGGGGAGCTGAATCTGTTCTTGTTTGGCCTCGAGTGCTTTGCAGGCTACAGTGCTGTGATTGAAATGGCGAACTAGTTTGCCGGCTGCAGATATAACTTTATACACAAACAGCTTCAATGAGTCATTGATCGCCAGTTGTAGTGTATGGGCGAAACACGCAACTGATACCCAGTCCACCCTTTCAGGAATGTTGGCAGCCACTATGTTGCTTGCTTGGTCGTGGACACATGCGACCACTGTTCCTGTCATTCCCCAGGCATCTAATGCTTCGTTTAGTGTTGCAGCCAAATCAAATACATTTTTTAAAAAGTATCGTAAATATACATTTAGTCTGCATCACGCCCCATTTTAGCGGAAAACAAGTTAACATTATATCATTGATTCCAATGGAAAAGACAACTAGTATCACACTTAGACGTTACATCTAGTTATTAATTCACAGGAAATTCAATCATTTTACTAACACGGCAGTTATGAAGAATTTTGTGCATGCAACTTACTCATGTCGAAACTATGTACATTATCAACCTAATTTGTTTGTAATACCCCAATGTTGAGGACAAATTTAGCACGTAGCTACACTTACCATAATATCCCATATAAAATGGTTAGCTTGCTAGCTAGCTAACTGTGGAACTTCAGTATAACATAGCCAATTATCTCATATTACAAGTGATAGAATGAATGTGTGACTTATGTTTAGTCGATGTCATGTTAAGTTAAGCATGTCAAGTTAAGCTTGCTGAACTTAGTGTATAGTAAGCCACAGGCAGTTTGACTGTGCCTACATTCATGACATTTGTGCCTAAACTGGAAAGAGCAAAAAATAGGAACATAATGGTCACATTAATCCCATATACACACAGATAACTCTTACACCAACCTTATTTTGTGCCTTTCAAGATTTAGTAAGTATAACAGCAAAGCTACACCAGGCGCGTAACTGAAGCGCTCCATTCGCGAGGCATAAAATCCAGATGAATGGTCTGTTTTTTTCTAACGTACGCGCCACTATCACGTCTGGTGTAACTACTTCCATTGATTAAAGTGGAAGCTAATTGTTGCAGCAGACGCAATGCGAACGGAACGCTTCAGTTACGTACCTGGTGTAGCTCAGCCCTAAGCCCTTTTCGCTCCCCACTTCGATGCAGCATAGGATTACATTATATCTAGTGCTGTCAGTTAAACGCGTTATTAACGGCGTTAACGTAAACCTATTTTAACGGCGTCAATTTTTTTAGATTCAAGATTCTTCTTTTTGGTGTAACAAACTTTGTAGTTTTTTCACATGCTGTTGCAACAACTAGTAACGTTAGAACAACTACAACACCACACCGGATCTAGCTAGACCGGAAACTAAACAATAAGCACTGACGAATGGAATGGAACAGTGTATGTGCTGCACGTACACGCCCCTTTTTAGGGGAAAGATGACTGATGAATGGAAATCTATGATGCATCAAAGTGGGGAGCGAAAAGGGCTTATAGTAAACTTACTAAATCTTGAAACAAACGTGAATAAAAGGCACAAAATAAGGTTGGTGTAAGAGTTATCTCTGTGTTTATGGGATTAATGTGACCATGTTCCTATGTTTTGCTCTTTCCAGTTTACTAACAGGAGTGTCAC
The DNA here is from genome assembly GCF_017589495.1 of Alosa alosa. Classification (NCBI taxonomy): domain Eukaryota; kingdom Metazoa; phylum Chordata; class Actinopteri; order Clupeiformes; family Clupeidae; genus Alosa; species Alosa alosa. Next base: position 35,509,670 of record NC_063198.1, read on the forward strand.
GAATGTATCGATAGGCACAGTCAAACTGCCCGTAGCAAGCTTAACCCTTTAGGCGCCAGAGGTTTTTTTCCGAAACGTTCGATTTTGACATCTTCATTTCAAAAGGCTATATCTTAAAAGTGAGAGACTTCATGTCAATTAGAGAAATATTAAGGATGACCCAAAGTTTATGTAGAGATTAAATGTTTATATCTATTTGCATATTATGACGTCATATGGGGGCGGCCATCTTGGATTATAGAATTTTCATGAAAAGTTGCATGTTTGAATGATAAAATGCACCACTTCTTTCCCCCCAAAATGTCCCTCACCTTCTGTATGCTATATTGCACAATACTGATTGCTCAGGTAAATAGTAAGTAGTAAACAAACTGTGTAAATCATTACTAATAAATGGCAGAAACAAACCTAATGCATGTAGCGGTAGGCTGGCCTTTTGCTGTAGAGATTTTCCATTTTCTACATACAGTAGGCACTCTGATTCCATGTATGGGGCACATATATATTATTCAGATGACACACAAACACAAGTAGACAAGACCTGTTTAGTTCAAAAGCTTGCCACGGCAAGGCACAGATCAAGAGTGAGATGACGAGACAAGACAAGAGACAATGTTAGTATTTTTTTTCTTTTTGTTGTTTTTTTCTCACACACATCACAAGGACATGAACACACAAAAAAGAACACAGTGTATGTCCTAAATGGTCAGGGAAATGGATAGCAAATCAACAGTGTAAATCATTACTAATAAATGGCTGACATTTTTTTTTTTTTTTATGTAGCAGGCCTTTTGCTGTAGAGGTAATGACTCCCTATCCCTATCCATACAGGGCCGGCATTCCCATCATCTTGTGATAGACTATGCATGGCCTAATGGCTCCCCTGCCCCGTGTCACCACCTCTGCGAGCAGCATGGCCAGCTCTGCCTTTGTATACCGAAAGTGGGAGAGAATTTGCGCAGCTCGACTAGGCCTACTGTCATTCTCATTGCGACTCCCACACTGCCTCTACGCTCCCCATAACTGTCCTATGAGCACTTCGACCTCGTCTAACATACCCAGTGGCATTAGACAAAGGCTCCACCACGTTACTGTCGCCGCGATTGTGGAGAGGCACACGTTCAGAAGACAGAAGCTAGCGCTACATGGGCATTAGGCTACCTCCAGCCTCGTTCGCCACACCACTAACACCCTGCTAACTTCCCGATGAACACTCCGACCCCGTGAAACATTATTCCCACCACTGACATTGGGCAAAAGATTCAATGTTTGTGCTTGGTGTAAGCTAAACTCTCACTTTGTCCAGCTGCATCATTGCAAGGCAAGGACGCATCTGAAGCCTCACTAAACGAATCACCGTCATTTTCTGAAGAATCAGGGTCCGCGAATAGAAGACCAAACACTTCATTTCGGGTAAACGTTTTTGATGCCATTAGACGATAATCTAATGCAAATACTCGCTGACGTTGACAATATCGCTCTGATAAAGTAGCTCACACGCACACTAGCTCCGGTATTGCACGCACTGATTCAATGCGAAACAGCTCGAAAGTTTTGTTTAAAGCATGACCATTTTTAGACTCGGGGATGACGTATGACATGTCTGCCATCTAGTGGAGTGGAGGTCAAACGAAATATGACACCCTATTTGACTAAATCGGCCGTTTTATTCAGTACCGCATCTTGTCGAGTAAACTCGACCGTGGCGCCTAGAGGGTTAACTTTACATGTCATAACATCAACTAAACATAAGTCACACATTCATTCTATCACTTGTAATATGAACGTAGCCTATTTCCTACAACTAGGTGAGATAATTTGCTACGTTATACTGAAGTTCCACAGTTAGCTAACTAGCAAGCCAACCGTTTTGCACGGAATATTATGGTAAGTGTAGCTACATGCTAAATGTGTACAATACATGGGGTATTGCAAACGAATTAGGTTGGTAATGTACATAGTTTCACCATGAGCAAGTTACATAAACATAATTCTTCATAACTGCCGTGTTGGTAAAATGATTGAATGTCCTGTGAATTTAACTAGATGTAACGTCAACGTGTGATTACTAGCTATCTTTCCCATTGGATCAATGATATAATGTTAACATGTTTTCCGCTAAAATGGGGCGTGATGCAGATTAAATGTATCTTTATGATGATGCTACCGCTAGTAGGCTACGTGAAAGGCATGCTGCACACACTTGGTGGGGCTTACGAGCCGGCCAAAGAGTAGTAGCCTAGGCTGACGCATTAGTTGTGTGCCGCCAAAGATTTTATCACCGTCACTTGTTCTGTTATCAACATTCCTCTTTGGCTGCTACTATTTGCGATGCACTCTGCTTTCGACATTCATTTACATTAGATTCCATTCTTTTCAATACAACTCCCTGCCGCCGTGTAAATCACGATTCAGTTATATTTGGTCGACGCTGCTCCATAAAATCCATTGTTCATCCAGTGTTTGCCTGTTAAAAACTTCGGCGTTGATGTGTGTGGCAAGTGACAGTGCACCATAGACTGTAGGCCTATAAAATGAAAGGCCTTGAATTTCCCCTGGGGATCAATAAAGTATCTATCTATTTATCTAAATGGCAATGCACTCATGTTGAAAAGTTCCTTATTTTCAACTGAACTCAAAGATAATGAATATAGTATGAATATAATATTTTCTGTTTGTTATGCCCTTTATAATGTGTGTAGGCCTACATTTTGTACATGCACTTCTGCGGGAGCATTTATTTCAGTTTATATCAGCTATATTTCTGAAGAATATATTGTGTTGCCTCAGGTCTGCTGCACATCTTTTGAAATTTGATTTGAAATAATCAAATAGACCTACGTCTTAGTTAAAGTAACTTGCTTTGCTTTCATTTGAATCCCAATCAAGATACACAATAATTGCTTTATTGTTAATATGGACTCCTGAAAAGTACAGAAATGCTAAATAATAGAATTTTAATCATATGATAAAATACGTGATTAACTATAGGAATTCAGCGATTAATCGTGATTAAAATTTTTAATCGTTTGACAGCACTAATTATATCCAAAGAGTCATCTTTCCCCTGAAAGGGGGTGTGTACTTGCAGCACATACAATGTTCCATTCCATTCGTCAGTGCGTATTGTTTAGTTTCTGGTCTAGCTAGATCCGGTATGGTGTTGTAGTTGTTCTAACGTTACTAGTTGTTGCAACTGCATGTGAAAAAACTACAAAGTTTGTTACACCAAAAAGAACGTTGCAATAGAAAAATTGACGCCGTTAAAATAGGTTTACGTTAACTCCGTTAATAACACATTTAACTGACAACACTAATGTATATAAATGCAGTCCCTCTACCCTCCCTCACTCTATAGACCTCTGAAGTTTGCCTACAAAAAAGCTACCATCTTTGCCCATATAAGGAGATCCAGTATCCAGAGATTTTTCCTATAGGAAAATAACATGGGGATTTGGAATTATCACACCTGTTCTACCAGAAAGACTCAGTAGACAGAATAGAATCAGTTAACAATTTAATTAGTAAAGGAACGGCTTGGATGCAAGCATGATAGAGTCCTGAATAGATAACAGTCTTTGGCGTAGGCCCGTCACCGGATCCGTCCAGCGATGAGAGGATCTCGCCTCCTGCCGATGGATGAAGGCAGGGCGGGAGCCTACCCCCCAAAAGGATGAGTGATGCCCGCCAGGGCGGTGACTCAGTAATCTGGTTCTGAGAGGAGCAGAGACATTAGTATACATACAAGATGAATTAAACAGCATGACTGGGCCGGGGTGAAGACGTTGTGCCAGGGCGCCGACAGAATTTTAAAGTAGCTAGGTGTTAACCATAAACCTAGGGTTGTAGTGGGGCCCGCAGCATGCTTTTCGCTTTTAGTGGGATTTAGAAGCTTGACGAGCTGGGCAACCAGCGCCTAGGGCAACCTAGACCAATGCGCGCGGCGGGCAACCGGGCGTCCCAGGGCAACCTGGACCATAAGCACTTCACGATCTGCCCAGTGACTAGCAAGCTAGTACATCGTGACGAGCCAGGCCACCGCATCCAGAGCAACCTGGACTTTAGTGTTTATGCGAAGCTGGGCAACCAGCGTCTAGGGCAACCTAGACCCACGAGGCGTGCGGGCTACCGGCGCCCAAGGCAACCTGGACCATTAGCTGGGCAACCAGCCGCCTAGGGCAACCTAGACCAACGTGACGGCGGGCGACCGGCATCCAGAGCAACCTGGACCGAACTGGCAACCAGCGCCTAGGGCAACCTAGACGAAGGCCACGAAGCCGGGCAAACCGGGCGACGACGCGACCTGAACCATGAGCTGGGCAACCAGCGTCTAGGGCAACCTAGACAGACATGACGGCGGGCAACCGCATCCAGGGCCACCTGGACCAAACTGGGCAACCAGCGTCTAGGGCAACCTAGACGCGGCGCCATGAGCGGGCAACCAGCGCCCAAGGCAACCTGGACAGTGAGCTGGGCAACCAGCGCCTAGGGCAACCTAGACCAACGTGGCGGCGGGCGACCGGCATCCAGGGCAACCTGGACCGAACTGGGCAACCAGCGTCTAGGGCAACCTAGACGAAGGCCACGAGCCGGGCAACCGGCGTGCGGTCGCGACCTGAACCATGAGCTGGTCAACCAGTGTATGGGGCAACCCTAGACCGATGTGATGGCGGGTGACCGCATCCAGGGCAACCTGGACCAAACTGGGCAACCAGTGTCTAGGGCAACCTAGGCGTGCATCACGAGCCGGGCGAACGGCGAGAAGTGACCTGAACCATAAGCGTCGAGCGAGCTGGGCAACCAGTGAAAGGGCAACATGCCCATGGCTGAGACTAAATCACCACAAGCTACCGCATGGTGGGCCCCAATATGTTTCAGCGATTAGTGCAAGGCTAATGCCAGAATTTAACCACCGCCACCAGGATTTGTGAAGGTAAAATGAGGTACCTGAGTTAACATGGGAGAGCAACTTCTGAGCATCGAAAATGTCAAGAGGAGTTAGTTTGATGCATCCTGATGGATGACGTGGATAGCCCTTTTTGGCCGGCAGTCTTGGCTACGCCGATGCGGAATGAGTGAGAAGTGAACCTCTTTGAAGAGAGGTTACATTTAAGCAGCACGTTAGCTAGATGGCTGCTGAAAATCAGGTAAAGTGTGAGCCGTAGTTTTAAGGTAGTGAAAGGGGACCAGGGAAGCAAAACATGGTTAGGGTTAAAAGGTTAAACATGATGTACTCAGGATCAATGCAGGGGAATAGAGCTTGTGGTTGCAGATGCTTGGGACCAGAGCAATGAGTTAGTTGATATGGGTGCTTGAGTATATTCGCATCAAAGTCATGTGGTTTAATATTTTGGATAGATAAGCATTATGACTAGTTTTGTAGAAGACTAGTGCTTGTGAAGCCAGATGTGTGTTCTGGTTCGATACCTCACCTGCAGCGGCTAGAGTGAGATGAATGCATTGAGCTGCAGACCCAAGGCCAAGATGGATGCGTGTGAGCTACACCTTAGCACCTGCTCTTGGAAAGCCCCCCAAAATAAGATGAGCAGCATCAGTAATGCGAGGGAAGCATGACCTTGCGACGTAGACAAAGGACTTCAGGACAATTCATGCCTCTATGTGACAGGAGGAAGAAACATATGTAACTGAAATATGATGAGACAACGAACAGATGAGTGCTGGGGTACCACCATGGTGCTTATGCATCTCAGAGTGCAGAGGAGCTCTGAGAATGACTTAACGCGAGCTTGCTATACCAGCTGCACCACTGTGGCAGGATAGTACAGTTTAGAACTGGCTGCTGGAGAGACAATGAGTAAAGGTAGCAATGAAGAGAGAATAAGCAATACATATCGCCCAACTGGATGCAGAAATTATATTAGTCATGCGCCAAGCACTGGCCCCTGAGTGAGTGGAGGGGTGTGCATTCACGTGACATTCCATGTGGCCAGGACATTTTTAATCAAAGCGACTGACAATGTACCCTGGGAATCCAGAGTTCTCACGGAAGCGTTTGCTCAGGGAGAGACTCGAGTCTGGCAAGGAGTATGATGCACGTAACTTTTGCCCCTTGCATCGCGGGGAACCAATATATGTGTAGCTGATATAGCGGGCCAGAGGCGATCTAAACAGATGACAGGCGTAGTGTCATCCAATTGCGTCGAAGTCCGAATCAGGCAGTTAACATTGACCGTGATAGCGGTATCCTGAACCATGAGCTGGGCAACCAGCGTCCAGGAAACCCAGACAGACATGACGGCCGGCAACCGCATCCAGGGCCACCTGGACCAAACTGGGCAACCAGCGTCTAGGGCAACCTAGGCGAAGGTCATGAGCCGGCAACCCGGCGCCCAAGGCAACCTGGACAGTGAGCTGGGCAACCAGCGTCTAGGGCAACCTAGACAGACATGACGGCCGGGCAACCGGCATCCAGGGTCACCTGGACCAAACTGGGCAACCAGCGTCTAGGGCAACCTAGACGAGCGTCATGAGCGGGCAACCCGGCGCCCAAGGCAACCTGGACGTCAAAGTCAGCGCATACTGAGAAGCAGAAGCAGTGTTAGGTGGTACATATTTAAAGAGCCCACTGAATTCCTATAGGCTAGCGCTGATTGAATGAGTGAATGATCAGATTGCAGGGCTTTCCCGAAAGTAGGCAACGCTAAGATTGGCTCCGTGTAAGCATGGGAGGAGTAAGCTACACTACGAGTCTTCCTAGTAGAACTTTCGCTGAAGCTATCATTTAAACTCTCGCGGGGACGAAGAAATCGGAAATGCAGACGTTTTCCCAAACACTTTTGTCCTCTGCCTTCGAGTGGATACTGTGATCTACGGTACGTGAAGGCAGCACACTTTAATTTTTGCTACCTCAGAGCTAACTCGCGATGCAACTTGCTACCTCAGAGCTAACTTGCGATGCAACTTGCCATTAAGTTAGTTAGCAAGTTAGCTCAAAAGGACAAAAAGGAGTGATAATTCAAAATCCCCAGATTATTTTCCCATAGGAAAAATTGCCTATACCGGATCTCAAAGATGGCAGCTTTGAGCTTCAGAAGTCTATTAAGGTTTTGCACCTACGTCATAATGTCATGTGACCGTTTGTTTACAACTAGAGTGGTAGGCAAGAATGGTAGGCAAGGCACTGCAGAGAGTGGTAGGCAAGCCTACAACAGTCGGGTTGCATAGGCTACACATAGTTACAAATAGCTTCAAAATTGAAATTTTAATATCAAATATTGACCGGGATGCCGACCACTTGTGTAGGCCCTAACAGTTGGTTTTACAATAAGAAGCAAAAAGGCAACGAACAACCGTTTAGCCTACCTATCCTCGTGGTTGTGGAGGATGATCGTTAGCAGCTGTGAAGTCTTTTATTCTCAAGATAGCCTAATGGTGTAGCCTACTGTCTACGAAGACGTAGGCTAAAATACAACTATCTGCAGTCATCCAAAAATGAATTGCCAGAGACAGGCTATGAAGGGAAAAAGTGCAGCATTTTAAACATGGCAAGATTATTTTTACCGGAACAGTTTGTTCTAATTTGTCTCGTGAAATACGTGCTTGTGGACATCAATCACCTATCTTCTGTCCTTCTATTTCAAGTTATCATGTGTGTCATTTGATTATATAATCACAACAAATGCTAATAAATGAAAACAGAATAGGCTTTTGTGCTATAGGCTAACGTTACAGGTCACTTAGGCTAACTCCCATTATGTCAAAATAAACTGATTTGATCCTAATAGTTTAGCGATCACACACAACAAACTTAACACAGCAACCTCAAACACTACTGTTGAACCTAGGCTACTGCTTCAGTCATGTAAGAAATAAGCAGTTTATGAATTATCTTTACCCGTTTAATCAAGTCCACATGACCAAAATAACAACATATTTAAAGGCTGAGCTAGCATAACAGCCCTAATATAGGCGATGCTGCAATGGATAACTAATAAAAGTTTCACACAATTATTGAACTTTATCACTCACATTCTGAGTTTTTCTGGGTGGTTATATATCCATGCAGATCGTCTTGGAATAAGCCATCGCTGTTATATGATATAATATGTTACAGGATTCATGACTAACGCCATTAATGTTATGATGCTGACTGACGCTGGCTATACCAGTAGCTTCTAGGCTACCGTTTTAAAGTCTACTGCCTACCAAAACCTGTCGCTGTTCAGTTGAAGTTAAATGATCAAATATTGTTTGATTTTGTGTCAGCTTTCAGAAGGAAGACATGTTCCTTTCTGGTCAAATTTCACAGCTTCTAAGAAAGGCTATCGTCTTCGTGTAAACCGAGTTTTGAACAGAGAAAAAAAGTTAGGCTACCATTAGGCTACATGCAGGTTTCTCGATACAGATCAATGCACCAAATCAGGGCGATTTTAGCTTAAACAACGTTCCTGTGACAGGCTATCAAATATTGAACAATGGGATAACGTTTCATCATCACCTTTATTGATGCCTGAAATGTTGACATTGCTGAAATACAGAAATGTAGCCTACTGAGAGGCAGCTGCAGACAACGATGTTCAATGGGTTCAACTTGTCCCTTGCCTACCAGCTGGATGTAAACAAAGTTATAGAACCTAGAATACGTCACATGAAAAACGTTAATATCCACCTCTCCAGGTTAGGATTTGGGTCAGAGGTCAATATCCATCTCTCGCTCCATCTCTCTCCTCCTCCAGGGCTCACTCTGGCCACTGGCGAGATAGACTGGGCGTGTCCGTGTCTGGGTGGCATGGCGACCGGGCCCTGTGGGGCGGAGTTTCGAGCAGCCTTCAGCTGCTTCCACTTCAGCCGTGTGGAGGTGAAGGGATCGGACTGCATGCCGCCTCTCCGAGACATGCAGGCCTGCTTCCGCCGTTTTCCGCACGCGTACCGGGACGAGCAGAATAAGAAACCCACAAGCCCACTCAACACAACAGCGTCCCCCACAAACCCACTCAACACAACAGCGTCCCCCACAAACCCACTCAACACAACAGCGTCCCCCACAAACCCACTCAACACTAAAGCATCCCTACAGAAACCCACTTAACACAACAACCAGACAACCTTTCATCTGTCCTTCTAGACACTTCAGGCCAACCCTCTACAGCTGTTAGGACAAGACATACCTATCTCTTGGATGTGCCTTTACACACACACACACACACACACACTCCTAAACATGCATGTACATAAACACAAGTACATGCTTATCCGACCATCCCTAACTTGCCTGTACATGGTATGGAATCATATGGACTCGATTAGGATGTTGAAAGTTCTGATCTGTGCCACATGGACTGTGAAATATCTATGATATCTATATCTATAATATCTCTATCTATTACTGATGTTTCACTATTTGTGTCTCCACATGCCTCAAGTCTTTTTTGGGCAAATCTACATCAACCATTGTTTTCATTTGACTTATTTTGTGTTTTGTGATTTTCTTCTGATGTTTTTTCATAAATGTTATTAATCTATGTATTAGTCTATATATGATATGTGTAGTGGATCTCTGAAAGGTTGTAGAATCCTCACCGAAGTTAAAGTCCAGTGGAGACTGTCCACACAGATGTTTGTATGGAAAATGTATTTGTAAATATAAATGATGAATAAATGTTGATGAATAAGTGTTTGTATGTGGCGTGAAGCTTGCCCTGATGGAGGAATTCTATTGCCCTGATGGAGGAATTATTCTGCCCTGGTGTAGGAATTATTTTGCCCTGATGGAGGAATTATATTGCCCTGATGGAGGAATTATATTGCCCTGGTGTAGGAATTATTTTGCCCTGATGGAGGAATTATATTGCCCTGGTGTAGGAATTATTTTGCCCTGATGGAGGAATTATATTGCCCTGGTGTAGGAATTATATTGCCCTGGTGTAGGAATTATTTTGCCCTGATGGAGGAATTATATTGCCTAGGTTCAGTTTTTTCACCTCTTTTTACCTTGTGCACTATCTGCCAAAACAATTTTACACCCAGTTTAGGGCTGAAACGATTCATCGAGTTACTCGAATAACTCAATCACAAAAATTACTCGAGGCAAAAACCCTGCCTCGAAGCCTCGTTAAATTCCTATGACGTGCACTATACAGTATGCGCAGGGATCTGATTTTTCCACACGGACCGTTGTTAAGGAAGCACACCACTAGCGCGTGAATCGTGATATGGCTGAGTCAAGATGTCCATAAATGGCAGAGAATGTCTAAAGTTTTCAAGTAAAGTTTTGGAATCATTACATACTCAAAAAGGAAAAGAACATGTATCTGAACCGAAAACATCCACTCCATGCTGTTTCACCAAGCGTCAATAAAGTAGGCTATCTATCAATCTATCTAGCCTATCTATCTATCTATCTATCTACGTAGCCTAGAGCCTACATTGATGTTGGCTGATTTTAATCACATACTGTATTTCTAGCGATTTCGTGATATAATGTTTATGTAATGGTGGTCAGGCGGTGAAGGGACTGAGACCAAAACTTGCTTTTCTCACTTTTATTCCTTTGGGAAAACCAAAACAACATATGCCTTCAGGTACTGGCGTACATAAAACAGCATCCAATGCAAAGCATAACGCTTCTGATAATTCTCTCTTTAAAATAACACAGAAAGAAACATTCCTACAGAAGCATACACCTTTAGCATACTAGACATTGATAAAATAAACTTAAAAAAAAATGCACAGGAAAATATTTCCTCATTCTATAACTACATATGCCTTCAGGCACTGGCGTACATAAAATAGCATCTGCGCAAGCAAAATAAAAGGAAGTACACTAAGTTGAATGGGCTATATTAGATGCATCATTCATATCATCACTGTCAGCCCATAAAATAGCATCTCTTAAAGCAAAAAATAAAAGGAAGTACACTAAGTTGAATGGGCTATATTAGATGCATCATTCATATCATCACTGTCAGCCCTACTAGAAAGGGAGACATGCAGCTAAGTCATGCACAAGAGGCAGCAATTTTACTGAGAGCATTTTGAACATTATTTAACTGTTGGCACTGGCACTTATAAACACTAAATGGGTAAATTGCAATACATGGGCTTAGTTTTGGAGCCAAATGTTGGTCATTTTACACCAATGTCATTTTCGTTATGCATTATTTGTTTTGCTTGTTTAAAAATGCAAAAAAAAAAAAAAAAAGGATTAATCGATCGATAAAGTGCTAGATTAATCGATTACAAAAAGAATCGATAGCTGCAGCCCTAACCCAGTGATTATGATATTGTCCCCATTGGTCCTAGTTTTAGTAAATGAAATGCAACGTTTTTTTCTCTTTCTATTAACTCAGCAGTTACTTGTTGAGACTCGGTGTCTGCCTGATTTTTCAGTTATCCACGTTTTACAATGTTGTACGTTGAAATCGTACAGTTTCACCTCTATGTTCCCCATGGCAGTAAACTCCTCGACTGTTGTACACGTCTGCAAATCATTGGGCATTTGTGGTAGTCCTTCAAGTAAACTCATATCTGTCCAAGTAGTAGACAGCTCTTTTTAAACACTGAAACAAAAAATGTGAACTCTCAGGATACCAGTTACAAATTCACGATGAAAATTCATGAAATGATGAAACACATGTGAGGTACACATGACCACGGCTTTGCCCTGATTGGCTCATGACCACGGCTTTGCCCTGATTGGCTGATGCAGATTCACATTATAGTAAACAGTAACTTTTTGACGTTTAGTAAACAGTAACTTGCTGACGTTTAGTAAACAGTAACTTTCTCACATTTAGCAACCAGGGTCACATTCAAATGTAAACATCAGGGGATTCCCCTCTGTGATGTAAACGCCTTTAACCTCTTCATCTGTGCTTTAACCGCTCCACACTGGTGAGTTAACGTCTTCATCTGCTAACCCTAAACCCTAACCTTTAACCTCTTCATCTGTGCTTTAAAGGGGATTTGAACTCAAGACATTCTAGCCTGTTATCACGGGTAATTTATTTCTATTTTGCATTTTACTTGAGAAAAAAAACGAAATTTGCATTATTTCAATAAATTAGATTAGATAGTGTGTTGAAGCAGAATTTTCGGAACTGTTTTGATCGACTCATTTAACCAGAATGCACTGCGCGAAACTGAGTCAGTAGCTTCACCCACTAACCACGGAACGACGCGACGTTCAGCTTCGTTTACCGCCGCTCTCAACTCAAGTCAACTTGAACTTTAGCCAGCAGAGGAAACCAAACCAAACTCCGTTTTTACACTCTCACCAAAAACCGTCGATTAAAAAAATGACTAGAACCTGTGCAGTATGTGGATGTAAGGACAACAAATTCAGGCCACCGGGAGTTAGTTTTTATAGTTTACCTCAACGCGACCCTCAGCTCTGCACCCAGTGGCTAACTGCATTAAATTTGTTAGTTGACACACTGCCAACAGATTACTCTAAAATCAGAATATGCAGCCAGCACTTTCGTCAGGAGGACTTTGAATACTGTTTTTCAGCCCTGTTTTTGGGAAGTGCGGTGTCACAGGCCAAAAAATTGAAGCCAGGTGCGTCACCAAGTAACATTGCAGTTAGCAACTCAACCCTGACTGAGTCTCCATCATCCACCCCTGGCTTCGACATCGATATGGAAGAGATGCCGACCACCTCCACGCCTCAGAGTGTCCCGCGGAGTCAGGTAATGTAAAATGGTCAAACTATCTAAAACATCATTTGACTTAGTTGTTGCTTGTTTTGTGTAACTACGGTAAACATACTACGTAGAAAGAAGTTATTTATCATGTTATTATGAACACGAGCAAAGCAAGCTAACGTTAGCTCATCCTGTGCAGCTGTCACCTAGCTTGTGACATAGCTAACCTCAGCTAGGTAGCACTAGTCTAGGTACCGCGATGACTGGGTACAGAGGGCATAACACTGAGAGGATAAGAAAATGTTGAAGATGGACAGTAAGAGCAAAAAATCCATAAAGGCATGAAGCTTGGTTGACTGCCTCTATGTAGATGGGTCAGTGGCTACTGGCTAATATGGATACCAAAAGTTGTTAAAAGATTGGCTCATCATTGCAATGACATTATTAATTCATACCAAATGCAAAACACAACTATACTTAATTCAGTACATTTACACTAATCATGTGTCATGGAATAAAAGGACAATGATTTAAAGGCATACTATGCAACATTTTTCAGTTAATTAATGTGTTCCATACCGTTTTGGATGATTAAATGAGTCATTTCAGGTCGAACAAAGGTTTTCTCGGCCGCCCTGGTGGTCTGTAGGGGAAATACCGTACTTGCAATTGCAGGAGCCCTCGGCTCGCATCCACAGGCTCAGAAGTCTTGTGCATCGCGAGAGTCGGTCTTGCTTTACGGCGAGAACTGCTACACGCCCCCAGTGAAAGGCATGCTCGTTGCTAGCGCAATGGCGATATTTGTGCAGTTATCATGGCGGAACCAGCAAGAAAACAGCGAAAGCCCATGTCGGAGCAGGCAAGAAAGAGGAGAAGGGCTCTGTACAGAGAGAGGAGTCGTACACGGGTGAACATCGGGCAAGCTTTTTCCGAATGGCGAGAGCTAAAAGAAAAAGAAGGCTGCAAGGCTGACGCGGACCTCGCGTTTCTGCTGATGCGATTGTAAGTAACATTGGAATGGTTTCTCTCTCTCTCTGTGCATGTTCATACTTTCACTGTGTTAGTCATTGTTTGTACTGCCGTTTTTTCGACTTTTGTATGATTGTGGTCTGTTGCTGAGTAGCTAAGTAGCTAGCGGGATGTTCGTTTTATTAGTTAGCAAGTTAGTTAGCTTGCTGCCTAAACATTGTTGTTGTGCTAGGTGATGACTGCATCGCTTGCTATTTGGCAAACTTGCTTCACATGTGAAGTATCTCAAGACTGTGTATTTACTTTACTAAATTCCTTATTTTGCGCAGATTGGGTTTGAATCGCGTTTTGCAATGAGCTGCATAAATCTGAAACCAGTACAAAATGTAGTCGTGTTTGTTAGCCATAAACCTCACAAAGCTAGTAACGCCCAGACTCTCCAGACAAAGAAGATGCCAATGACCTGCGGAACACTGTGTAAGTGTTGTTTAGTAGTGGTTTCATTTTCTGTCAGCGTCTTTTCTCCTATCTAAAATATTTTTCATGTGGTTCCTAAACAGCATTGAGATGGATGACCTTTGGGCCGATCCAAGTGAAATGGGCTTGGAAGACGGAGACAGCTCAGATGAGGATTTTGTCCCTTCTCTTCACCTACGGTATATTTGTATTGTGAATTTATTATTTTCTGGGTGAATTTATCAATATGCTTAAGCATTTGTCAAACACAACACCTTGACCAATGTCCACTCAGTATTACTCTTTCTTCAGAATGGTTGGGGGTGAAACAAATGGCTAATATAAGTGTGGATGAAGTAGTGTATGACTTCGACACACCGGATCCTCCTGGCCAAGACTCTGAATCCACCACAGATCCACACAGAGTATCTTCTGAAGATGACCTGGTTGGCAAAACTGCAAACATTACCTTCAATGAGAATCTTCTGACTCTGGCCAGGCACTTGAGACTGCCACAGCAACAGTGCAGTTATGTTGACAGAGTGCTTGGGGTAGCATGCCCGGGTTCCCCACCATTTCAAGTGACTTTGAAACCTCGGGGGACTGGAGTAATTTCGGAATGGGTAAGATAGTAGATGACACTTCACCCCACCCCCCACACACTTCTGGTCCCTACCCCCATTTCACACATGGGGACATGGTAGCCAGTAAATGTGTTTAGACTCTTACAAGTCTGCTGGTAGCAAAGTTATGTACTTGTGTGAATTTGCATGTGTTGATTTTGTAAATATCTATTTTTTATTTTTATATGTGGTGCTACTTTCTTTACATCAGTTATGCCCCTTCGGACACTCTTTGTGGAAGTGGAATTCTCAGCCGACCCTGAGGTTTGGTATGCAGGGTGGTGACTTCATGCTGTCTGCCAACATTCTCCTGTCTGGCAACAACTACAGGAAAGTAGCCTTGCTGTTCAAGTTTATGGCGATGGGGATGGTCTCAGAGTCAACTTTCTTCAGGATACAAGATGCCTACTGCATCGAGCCAGTGCAGGAGTACTGGGACAAAACCAGGGCAGAAGTCTTGGAAAGTCTTCGACAAAAGAACCGCGTTGTTGTCCTAGGTGAGGCCAACTTCAATTACACATAGAATTCTGTCACCGGTTATGATGGAAGGATTCACTCTGGAATCTGAGTTTCTAATACCTGTAATGTTTGTTTTCAACAGGTGATGGCAGAATGGACTCCCCTGGTAAGTTCAAGTGACTTTTGTTGATCGTTATGTTGTCTTATGGCCTGTATTTAGATTCATAATAAGGATTGACTGCCTACTATGTCTAATTTGTGAAGCTGTCTGAAGTAAACCCTCTTGTAGGAATGGTGTGTATCTCACACTTTGTTAGTAACAGTTGTTTGAGGTTCTGAAACTACTCAATGAGCATCACATTTGACCTTATTCTGTGCACAGCCCATGCAGTTCATCTCTCAATGTCTAGCCATTGTGTCCTGACCGACCAGTAGGTCGGACCACCCTTTTTCTGATGCTATTCATTTGTGTAGTTACAAACATGCTTGACATGTGCAAACTGTTTTTTTAAAAATGCACACATGTATGTTGACATCAGTGCTGTTGTTGCAGGTCATTGAGCACAGTTTTGCACATACACCACCATAGAGCAAGACTCCAGAGGCATTGTCCACATCGTCTCTGTTGATAAGCGAGAAACCAACAGGAACTCGGTCATCATGGAGAAGGAGTGCTTTATTCGTACAATGGAAGCTCTCCTTCCAGAGCTTGCCATCAAAGAAGTTGTCACTGATGCCCACCCACAGATCAGTGCATTGTTGAGTGAGTTTTTTGTATTGTATTATTTGAAGTTGGTTCAAATTGTATGTAGTGTTTTGGGTTGGGATGTAGTTCAACATATATTTTCTTGTGACAGATCCAGAGCGTGGTAAATACAAAGCATGGGGGATCCAGCACTCACTGGATATATGGCATGCAGCTAAAAGTCTAAGCAAGAAGCTTCGACGGGTATGATTCAAACTATTTGTACCATTTGTAATAGACACATGTTGTCCACTTGATATTAGGTTGGGATATTAGGTTGGAAGGGTTAGTTTGGCGCTGAATATTGATGATGTATGTGTTACTCTTGTGTGCCAGGTTGGGACTGTAAAAAATCAAACAGATATTCAAGCCTGGATCAAGGGCATTGTGAATCACTTTTGGTACTGCAGTAAGCATGCTGTAACTGAGGAGCAGTTCAAGGTATGTCAAGTGAAAATGTATATATTTTGACCAGGTCTCCTCCTTACGCTGGCAGAGATTGCTTGGCTCTGTATGCAGTGTATGTAATTTTCCTTTTTTGCAGATGATGTGGGTTGGCGTGCTGCACCACGTACGGGATGAGCACTCTTGGGCAACTGGGTGCTGTCAGCACGAGCCACTGGAGGAAGGCAGCCAGGAGAAGCAATGGATCAAACAAGGTATTTTCAGTAAATGAATGCAGAAGTTGAACTCCCTGTCCAAATCTATGTGTAAATGTGAATTGCAAGGTTATCATTACAGGTTCTGCCGCTCACAAGGCATTGGCTGGAGTTGTGCTCGACAAGCGATGGTTGGGCCTGGTGAAAAAGTTCTTGAACTTCAGGTAAGCATCTAGTCATTCATTGCATAGAACGAGTTGTTGCCATTATTCCATTCTAGTCTCTAATTTGGGTATGTTTAGTCATTTCATGTTAGTGTGTTATTCTCATCACCCATTCCTGTCCCACCTTTATAGGACCACATCTGATTTGGAGTCCTTCCAAAATCACATCCTCATGTACTCATCAAAGCGGCACGCCTACACACCATTTGTCTACAAGACAAGGACACTACTGGCTGCCATTGACTACAACAAGCACAATCGGCGCCTTCCTGCACGCAAACGGGATGGTCAAAAAATGTATGTTTCTACTGTAATGTTTCTGTTGTGAATGTCTTACATTGTAAACAAATTTGGCTATGTTGATTTCAACACATTGCTCTGTTTATTACTTTCTAGCTACAGATGCTCATACAACAAGAAGTCAAAGAGCGTCTACACCATGAAGGAAAAGAAGCAGTACAGCTACATTCCTGACCTTCAGAGGGCAATTCTGGCAAGGAGGCTGGGAAGTGGCAAAGGCCTTCCCCGCAAGCAGACTTTGAGGCCTGCTGACCCAAGGCGCCTTGGTTTGCTCGCACCGGAACAGCCACCACCTACAGCTGAACTTGTAAACATACATGTGTCCCGTGGGGACTTGGGCCACAGAGACACAGAGGACCTAGAGGACTGAGCAGATGGATGTTTACGATACAAAGTATTTGAATTCTGTAAATAGGAAGTTAGGAGGCACTTTTCTCTTGTGGTGAAACATGTACAGATCTTTATTTGTAAATAAACTTTGAAAACAATGTGTGTTGTGCTGGTATGTCAATAAAGCAAAAATGTAAAAAAAAAATAGAATAGAACTATGTACAATTAGTTGAAAACTTTACAACAAGCGCTGCACCCTAAAACCAGTGTACTGGCCCCTTGGGTCAGGGAATTTGTCCCTGATGCGACACACACAATAGCTGGGTATCACAACCCTGTTGCCCACACCCAGGCGTCCGTGCTGCCACAGGACAAACTGACGGTAAGCCGTATGCCTGAACTGCCGCTGGTCTACCCCAGGTTCAGGGTTATCCTCCAGGGCAAAGATGTCCTTACATGCAGCACGAGCCAGCCCCAACACACCCTCATCCAAAATATAATAGTCCATATGGCCCATTCTACTGACACAGTCCTGTGGTGACTGCCAACAGCACTTTCTCTCCAGGTCTCTGCAGTTGCCACAGATGCACCAGTGTAGACCAGCTGGGTCAGGGACAAGGACAGGGCTCTCTGGAACGTCCAGGAAATGCATGACGTCAATCATCATTCCTGGTGACCGTTGCACCATTCTATCCAGAATTCTGTCCTTCTGGATAGGGTCCAGGGAATAAAGTTTGTCCTACAACGCAACAATTAGTTTTATTATGTGACACTAAGAATATCTAAAATGTAATTAGTATCAGTGTTATTACACACCTTTATTTCAGCCTTGTGCCTGTCTTGGAGGTCCTGTAACCTCTTCTGTTCAGTTGAGTCCAGTCTTGCACCCCTCCACTTTGATGTTCTCTGCCTGGTTTTGGGCTTTGCACCCCTACCCCTTCCACCTATAGCTTGAACAGAGAACTCAGACGAAGCTGATGTTGAAGCTGATTCCTGCAATATTATCACAGAGCTGTTGTCAATAACAAGTTTAGCCTCCATATAATAGCTCATAAGTCCTGAGCCTCAAACGATTTTGTGTCTAGTCATACTATGGCAGACTAGAATAGTCTGATTATCTACCATACTATTTCAAATATTTCTGATGCATGCATAAGGTTGTTTAGACCATTTTCAATTCTTTGAAATGTACTAATTCAGTGCTCGAGGTGCAAAACCACAGAAATCAGAACCCCCCTTCCCCCAACGACAGTCGGATAAATGTATGGGAAACTCCAACTTGGCTAACTACAATCTTTGTTATTTAGACACATGCATAACAAATATTGTATGAAATGCTACATTTTCAAACTTGAAAATTGGAACAAAATAGTCACTTACCGCAGTAGACATGGTGATTCACATGGTGAATGCGTTCACCTGTCTGCTAAGCTCAAAACAACCGCGCCTGGCTTGACGGAGAAACCAGGAGAACAGCTGAGCGTCTTTACGACAGTGCACTTTTATTTTCGGCCTTTGGGGGGAGCCTCGCTGGAAAATCAACCCCGGTTGCATAGTATACCTTTAAATTCATTACTTTCTTTTAACAATAAAAAATGTTTAGACAGGCTATATCCTGTCATTGACCCAGATGTACGTAGCCTTTATTTATTTCTTTGGTATGTAGTGTTAACGGTGTTGTCTTTCTGCAGCAGAGAACCACTGGACCTTCAAGAAACCCAGCACTTACAGAAGATATGGATACAAGCTTTTCCAGTATCGAAACTTTAGAAGCCACACAAACCACCTACAAACCAGACACAGACTGTACTTCTTCCGCCAGCAGTGTCACAGACGAGGGAACTGCACAGATGAGCTGGCAGGAGAAAAACGTTGAGTCTAAGGT